>NC_085054.1:16324674-16424674 GCF_963662255.1 Cinclus cinclus
CTTAGACTGGTCTGCAGAGAGATGGAAATCTCCTGGGACTCACATGGCTTTTCTGCCCATGGGTAATGGATTCATTGCTTGCAGGTACACTACCTGTGAGGTTCTCTTGACTTTATTTCAGTGTTCTTGAAATAAAAAAATAAAAACCAATGGGCTTTATTTGTATTTCATTGTTATTGCTGCACCTGAGTCAGGTAAAGGGTTGTATTCTCATTGTCTCAATTGAATACACAAATAAAGAAGTTCAAAATGAGGAAACACTAACAGAAATGATTTTCCATCAGTAAAATGCCATTGTTTGAGTTGAATTGTATGCTGATCTGATGATCCTGACTCCCTTCCCTCAGTTGCCAGCATCAGCCATCCTGGAAGGTGTTACTCTGACTTTCCCAAGCCCAAGTTTTGAGTTAATCTATATTTTAAATTGTTGTTATTTTTTTATTACTTTTTTAGTTCAAGACTGTTTTCAACTGAAAAAAACCCAAAACCACAGCTTGTTGCAAATAATTAACTAAGACCATATATCACAAATTGCTTCACTTTTTCATTGTGAATGCCTGTGTGGTGTCCTCCACACTTTTTCAATCCTGATGTTCTGTCCACAAAAGCACCAATATCCTCTTTTATCTCCCTGTGAGTCTTATCTCCTAGAGTCACTGATGTCAAGGCCTTATCAATGTTACCTCAATATAAGACTTTGTAGAATTATCAGAGAGTGAGAAATTACAGTAGCTGGTGGAATAAATCCTCACTGCAGGGTAAACGCAAGAAAAACCCCACCAACGTCACCCTTCCTTCCACCAGTTGGATGTGGGATGCCTGAATGGGAAACAAAAGAAAGGACTGGTCCCTTAGCAAGCCCTTATCAACAATATGTCAGGTACTCCCTGCAAACTTAATCAGGAGCTGTGGCAATTCTTTACCTGCCTGCAAACAGGATCCCCACAAGAAACTATTCAGTGTGTGAGGTAGCTGCAAACTCTCCCACTATTTACACTGAACTGCAGCACAGCCAAGCAGAGCAGAGGAGCTTGACACAGGAGATAGATGAGATATACGAATATGATTTCTCCCACACACAAATGAAGGCAGCAAATTCAGCTGCAATATGCGGCATCAGGATATTTATTGCTTGCAGGTGTTCATGAAAATATATGAGAATCCCATGAGGTTCACAGATTTTAGAAGGAATTATTGTGCACCTGGAAATTTGTTCTGCAAAGTGTGGTATTTGTTTCCTGTTGTTATTTGCTGTCCATTCTTTCCTAGTCAACATGCATTATTCATGGTTGTACTTGTAGGAGAGCCAAATTCTACAGATAGTCTTCATCAACAAGAGGGAACAATTCAGATAAAAAAAATCCTCCTTGGGAAAGAATGACTTGGTTTTTATTAAGAGATCCAGTACAGAGTAAATTTGCCTTCTTGAGCTTTTCTTTTTAATACTAAATTTCTCTAACATATCCAGAAAAAAAAATAGAGAAAAAAAAGGGAAGACAAAAAGACAAAGTCAGTATATTTAACTTATCTCAGATACATTTGCCACATGGTACATAAAGCTGCCTTTGTACTTGTTCTATTGTGCTAAGACACCATTTAATAAAGATTTCAGGAAGCTGTGTACAATTCCCTTTCCTTGAAGTTTTTTTTAAGTGGAATGTGTGTGCCTTCCCTCTCTGCCCCTGAGCAATCTGAAACACGCCCATGGTGAGCCCATCCTCACACATCAGGTGTCCTCACACACAGGGGTCCTACAGCTCACAAGCACCACACAGACCAGCTCTGTCAGCACAATGCACCTCATGGTATAGCACAAGGCTGAGCACAAGACACTCAAATGACAAAGTGGTGGTCAGAAATATGACAGATCACATAGATTTAACATGATTTTTTGGCAGATGGTAGGCTTCACGCTAGATCCTCAGGAGTGTGCAAGAAGTGCAGCCATTAGTGGAGTCAGAGAGGTGCCTACATCTGTATTTTGGCTGCAATTTGGCTGCATTGAGTCCATTCAGCCTTTAGGAAAAGAGGTAATGATGCTCCTGGAGCTGGTTGGACAGACAGAATAGAAACATTTTTGCAAATATTTAAAACTCTCACCAACTTTCCTAAAAGTAAGAGGAAGGAAAAATGTAGCTGCAATAGGAAGTAAAACAAATCAGATAATATTCCATAGATTGCTCAGGTCACCAAAACACTGATACTGACATGGTTTTTGTCAAGTAACATTTACAGACAATAAAGGATTAAACCTCAAAATATTAATAAAGTACTTCAGTTTTTCACTTTTTTTTCAGTACTATTCTCTACTGAAATGTCAGCTTTTTAGATGTTACAAAGATTGAAAAAATTGTGTTAAATAATGTGCATTTTCTTGGTGTTTCTTTAAAATATACTGCTGCTCTCTCTAATCATGTCTAATAGCTCATTGTATTGGGTTTATATGGCAAAGTTTTGGTAGCAGGAGGGGTACAGGGATGACCCACACTGGAGCAGGGTGAGAGCCCTGCCCCTGAGGGGGATGGAGCAGCACAGACTGTGTGATAAACTGGTCGCAGCCCATCCTGCTGGGGGGGGAGGGACAGAAAATTGACTGAAGCTGTACCCAGAAAGAAGGCAGGAGTGGGGGAAAGGTATTTAAAGATTTGATTTTTTTTCTCATTATCCTACTCTGATTTGATTAGCAACAAATTCAGTTAATTTTCCCTGAGTCAGTTCTGTTTTGTGGTAACTGGTGGATTCCTCCCTACCTTTATCTCAACTCACTAACCTTTTGTTACATTTCCTCTCCCCTGTCCAGCTGAGCAGAGCAGGGATAAAGCAGCTTTGGTGGCACCTGGTGTCCAGCCACAGTCAGCTGTTTATAGATCAGTCAACTGTCCAGTCATGGCTAAACTTGTACTGAGAAAATTCTGCACTGCTAACAAAACATTTCTTTCTTATCATGTTAGTTAAATGATTATAATTACAAAATAAAGCTCCTTTACCCTTTAACTGCACAAGTGTAACAAGATAGCTTGACGTAAGGGAGGCAAATTATTAATGAAGGAATATAAAGAACATTTTGCATGCTGGCCTTTCCCAGGGAGCAGTGGGGAGTCAAATGCAAAATAGCATCACATTAGAGGAAGAAAAGTCTTCTGTTAACCTTCTATGTTTCCATTCAATTTTATGTACCATACCATTATATTTGAAGCTGTATGGTGTTAACCGTTCAGCCTTCATCTGAATAAATCTCAGATCCATAAAAGGAGATGGTCAGAAACCCTGTCAACTTGTCTAGAGCCATTCAATATAGCTCAGTCTGTCCTTCTCTTTTTCTTCCAATTGTTTTCAGCCCAGGTTCTTCTATTTTCCTTTTGAATTAGGGTGGCAGAGTGTGCACCAGTCTCACTTATCTTCTCCTGGATGAGGGACAGCATTTCCACTCCCTGCAATTCAACTCCCATTTTTACACAACAGTTTCTCAACTCTGATCTCCTTTCCAGTTTCATAACTTATGAGAAAAACATTTTTTCCATAATAACAATCCTGTTACTAGAATGACAAAATAGGTTGGAGGCATGTTTAATTTGGTTTTCAGTCTATTTGGAAAGAAAAGGTAAGACTGCCTCAATCTGAGAACACATGACAAAGTGACAACTTCAATTTTAAACAACTTTTAATTTTACACCTCTAGTAGCCATGCCTTAGCAGATCTGAGAAAATTGTTATCTGATGGTTGTTTCTTTTTATGCTAGGCCCCTCTTGAAACTCCTGTTCCCTGAAAATGACCATCAGGCACTATAAATATATGTCTGCTTCTCTCTGCTGTTGTTCTTACAATTTAGACAGGGTGACAACAGTCTCTCCAGATAGTTTTTTTTTTTTTTTTTTTTTTTTTTTTCTGTCTGGAGAAATCCAGGCCCCCATACTCAAAGCAAATCATGTTTGGACTAAGGCAGCCTTGAAACACACTAAAGCAATTAGATTAATTGGAAAAATAACAGACTTTGAAATGCTTGCAGTAGAAACCTTTGTCTTCATCCCAAGACAAAACCCACAATACACTGCATTTGCTGCATTTGAATGTAAATCTATTAGTAGCAAGAGAGTATTTCTTTAGCAGGCAAATTGAAATTAGGACTGTACTGGAGTAGGTGTAAATATATTGGCAACAGATTGTGCTGAAGATTTTCTAATTTAAATAGATAAAGGGTGAAAAATAAACCCAGAACTCAGAAGCCCAGAGACTCACTTAGAAAACAGTTCAGAAACAAAGCTAGAAGCAATCTCAGATGGTTTTACCCTCAATTTAGTTATTCTCTTAATCCTTATTTCTCCCTTAATCTTTTAGGCAGAAATAAAAAAAAAATAACAACAATAATAATTTTCTTACTCTTGGGGATAAAACCCACTACCTCACATAATTTTTCATTCCATTTGCTTACGTGGCTGATATTTGCATAGCTAAACCCTCTTCCTCATAAACACTATTTCACATGTCTAACTAAGAATTATTTTGTGATAAAATTGTCTAAACTTCCTCATCATTAACTTCTTTAAATTATACTGTCTGAAGATGTTTATGGATTTGCTAAGTAATCTACTGTGGAGCACAAACTGCAAACCAAAGTGAAATTGAGTTCCCAACTGACTGCAAAGGTAATTAATGATTTAACTGCACAACTGTTAGCAGATCTATAATGCAACTTAAAAGCTAATTGAGAACTGTACAGCCAAAGGAAGAGGAAAGCCTAGTGCAGCCACAGTACTCCTTTGAGTAGTATTTGGTCAGCCTGCTGTCAGAGAAAATGGAAAAATAGCTATCCCTACGCCCTATAAAAATAAAGATACTATACAAAAATATGTGTTAGCTTTGGGGAATTGGCATTTTATGATCACCTCATTAAGAGGGCAAGTTTCTAGCAGAGCACTGAATTCCACAACTTCCCCTTCTCCCTGGCCAGTAGCATTAACATGCTCCATTTCTCTCACCACTCACAATGCATCAAAATCCACCCCAGCAAATCAGCTACCCAGAAGAGCCAGGAAATGCTTTTCACTGCCATTTTATAGCCCAGTTATCTTAATTAGTCCCAGTTGACTGAGGAAGCCCAGAAATAGGACAGTAGATTGGGTTGTGCTTTTACCTGGAGGAACTTTTCCAGATTCATGGCAGCTGCTGCAGAATCTTTAAGAACCAACAGCTCTTTTGCCACCTTACATCTGAACAAGTGTTAATCTTTCCACAGTATGTGTATTTAGCAACCTACCACAGCCAAGAAAGTGAATAGTGATTTAAGCTGTACAAGGATATACTCCACTCTAGCAATCAACAGTCTGGAAGGAAGGCCATAGATTAGATTTTCCAGAGGAAGTGTGTGCCTAAATCTCACTGTCATAGCCCTCAAGCCCTATAACATACACAGAATTCACAGATTCTGAATTTTTAGAGTAATTAGTATTAGTAAAGGCTCTAAGGCCAACTGTGTAAAACTTGGCAGTATTGGAGCCCTATGTGTTTTTCAGAGGGGGGCACTCCTTCCAGCAGCAACTCAGGCTAGCACACATTTTCCACACCTATTTCGCAGTTTGGACACCAGCATACAGTATTTCAGGGGGACATGTCCAGTGTCCCCTTTTGTCATGCAGTTATGTAGTTAGAGGGTCACCCAGAGGTGATGGAGATCCTTGGTTCCCTGTCTGAAAGGACACGAACATGATGACACCATCAGCTACTGCCAGGGCACCTGCAATAACCTGTGCTTTACAAGTTGTTCTAAGAGTGACCTGGGAAAGTGAGAAGCTGTATGTACTAACACTTCCTCCCGCAGAACAAGAATTTCAGCTTTAACTGATGCACTCCTGGCAGCTGCACTAACCAGCCCTCCAGTGCAACCACTGCAGCTCTCTCTACCCATATTTCATCGGCCAGAGTGAATACAAGTGTGTTAATACTTAATACAAGGGCTGGACCACAGACCTGGTTCCTATTTGAATGTTTCTGTGTCCCCACAGGTATAAGGCATATGAGAGTCATTTCTCAGAACATTCTCTCCTCAGATCTACTCTTGTCTACTTTTGGTGCCTTCCCTGTGCTGGCACTGACAGAAATGTCCCTTAGCAGAGGCTGCTCCCACAGATTTACAGATAATGGTGATTGGGGCTCTGTATTCTTTTAAGCACCAAAGCCTCCAAGGGTGAGGTCCACCAGGAATTGTGGTTCTACTTGTATTTATTTTATGTTTTTTATTGTTAGCACTAAGTTGTTCTCTTCACCATCAGCTTTTCCTGGTTTGAAAAACCCATTATAAACTATGGAAGTATTACATGTGTCAACAGAAGGACACAAGCAAGTCTGTATACAGTGGTCCACAGTGTCCAATATGTACTTGTTTACTGGCTTCTTTTGAAACAGATAAAGGACAGAACTGGCTTTCTGCAATTAGAAACAGTATTTAAAGATTTGTCCTCTAGTCAGGTGACAGCGTCTGGGAAGTTTTAGGAGAAAAACCTGTCTGCCTGACCTATTTGGTTAAAAGTCGTCATAAGTTCAAAAGGTACCAGGGGTCATGATTTATTCCAAAAAAACCCCAAACAACAAAACCACATGAAGAGAGAATACAGCCTTTCAATATAAAAGCAAAAATACTGAGACTTATCAGAACTGAAAACTGATCAAAATCTTGGCCTTGCTAAAGTAAAAAAAAAAAAAAAAAAAAAAAAATGTATTTCAATCCTGACAGTTTTTCACCTTACATGTTCTATGAGCCAACCTACAGAATTGTATATCAAAAAGACAGCTATTTGTTTTGGTAATAAAATAGAAAGGAGATACTAGTAAATCCATCAGTGTTCTTCCCCTCCCTGATGAATATGTTCTCCACAGTCCCAGCCTCTGAAAGGTTAGCTCTTAAAGGTAGGAGCAATGAAATCACAGCATGCAGCTTCCTACCTTTCTATTTCACCTAAAACTGTTTTATTTGAAGGGAAAGAATCCTAAGTTTTCTAAAATCAACATTTCATTGTATGTTTTAGCCCCATGGTTATGAGATAACCATAAAGGGTCTTTGATTTGACCCTAAAGTTTTCAAGCAGTGTCTTTTTGCTTTATGTCAATACATATGCATGAGATAATCAAGCCAAAGTCTTTCCATGCTAGGGTCATGCATAAATAATAATAAAAAATATTAATAACATGTCCCATGCAGATCAGTTTGAAGAATCAGACCAATTGCTGTTTTCTTTTTAACTTGCTTCAATCCTTTTTGCAAGCCAGAATTACAGAGCTGAACAGAATGCAGAGAGAGACTGTGTGAACAGACAGATTGGCTAAAGGTACGGGTTGTTAATCCCCTGGAAATGGCCTGTTATCACAGTTAAATCCCTCTCTTCAGGATAAAAAAAATAGAAAATGAGAGATCAACTCCTGTGTTTATGTGGGTGTTACTTTTTTTTGTTGTTTAATTGTCATCTTGCAATACAAGTTATGCTTTCTACCCAAGACATTCTCAGGAGATAAAAAAGGCTCTTCTGTTCCCCCAGTCCTTTATTATCTGATTCCTGACCAGAGCTGTTGAAATGGGACAGGTTTTTTAATGAAATGACTTTAATTTTAATGCAGTTTTTTCAAAGCTGAGAAGTGTTGCTGCTGCGCAAGTGGAAGGAGAGCTAAGGAAGATACAATCTAATCAGGAATATTCCCTTTTGTACTTTCCCTATTGGCAGTATGGTTTTTAGATGAAAGAAGAAATCTTGCTCGCTCTGTTTGGAGCAAGGTGCTTGAAGAGAAGAAGAAATATTCTTCAGATCCCTGTCAAGAGAATAAGAAGCAGTTTCATCATTCTGCAGAATTCTGAATGTCTCTAAACAGTAAAAGTGAGTGTCTGCAGGGACAATATGCTATCAAGGCATGTTACAGGTATCTTAGAGATTTTAGTACATATATATGAATATAACTGTACCTGTAGAAAATACCAGAGGTGCCTATATAGTACAGTAGTTATGCAAAAGCTACTGATGTGTCTGACTGTTCATTAAATGCATACCAAAATGTCTATTCTGAATTTGAGATTTCACTACTTACAGCCCTCTCCTTAATGTGAAGTGTGTAGGGACAGTATGCAGAAATAGCATACAGTGGCTATGTATAATCAACAGAATCAAGATGATGTTCACAGTGAGTTGGGATCTCAATGTAAAAAATATTCAGCCTTATTTGATTTCTTACAGACATACTTTAGATCCCAGTTCAGCAACTGAAATTGTCTTCCACATCCTGACAAGTCCTGGCTCTTATTTACAATCTTTCGTGTACTCAAATATCAACACAGTGTTGTAGTTACTCTAGGAAAGCTGTGTGTAACACTTGGTCATGCTGGGTCAGAGAATGTTATTAAACAACCAGAACCAAACTACTGTCATGAGAATATCGACTTTCTCATGTGTTGCTAATGCCTCAGACCAGAGGTAATCCAGTGAAAATGTCTACTTCAATTAAATCAGATATGTACATAACATATTATTACTTTGCTAAGGAGGAATAAATACAGGCACGTTCCTTGGAACTTTGCTGAATCTAGGCCTGATATAGCATTTCTCCTTTTAAGAAGGCATTGGGAACAATATGTTCTTATGATATTAATATAACCCATCTGCCAGTTGCATAAAGGCTGGCAAATTACCTCATCATTTTTCATCCCACATTACAAGAAAAGAAAAAGAGAAAAAGAAACCCACCCCCAGTATTACTGGGATGCTGCAAAGCTGTGAAGTAAAAACTTGATGGGTTCAAAGAAGGCCTTGCTATGCTCTGAGCACAGACCTGCACTCCCAATTAATGTTCAAATAACCCCCGCCCATCTTAAAAATTCAGGACAAACAAAGGCATTAATGGTGACAGTCACAACCACACTCTTTCTGGGCCTGGCTGTGTTTTTGGAAAATTGAGCAGAGACTCCTCTTGGCCCTCACTGTGGGCTGCAGTTTGCATTGTTCAAGAAGTGAGGTATTCCCACAGCTGGGACAGGCACAGCAAAGCACTCCTTTTTCTGAGGCAGGTTCTCCTCCATCCCAGGACAAAGGCTACTTTACCCTATTCAGCTGAGAGGGCACTATTGCTAGAGCTCTGGTGCTAAATGGAATAAATTAAAAAAAGCTCTACTTTTGTAATCCTGGATTAAGAGTATAAGAAGAGTCCATTCAAATGCATGTACAGGACAACTGCATCCCTCAGAACTTAGCAGGCCAGGTGCAGCCCTGCACTAATAAGCTGGGTTTAAAGTCAAACAGGTAATTTCATGTGAACTGACTTCGATGCTCTCCTCTGCTAAGTTTCTAAATTGTCCTCCACTTTTTCCTTTCTCAGGAAAGACAGTTTTTAGCCTTTTGTTGTCGGGTTTTCTTGGGGAGAACAATCCTATTAATCTTCTCCATTGCTGTAACCCAGGGACAGAGAATGACTGTTGTGCTTGCAGTTGTAAACAAACCTGAAATGGTATTCAAATTTTGTTCTGCTTCAATAAATGTGCAATGGCTGAAACAATGTATTGAAATGTGATTCCCCAAAACTGAGAGAAGCTGGCAAGGAAAAGAAAGTTTCATATTATTCCCCATGTGGGCTTACTTATTCTACTGCTTGTACTACTTATTGATCTAAATAATCTTGGAAAAGAAATACAGGAATATAAGAAAAATGTGCTTTAATTATGTGCACGTGTTCTATTCATGAAGAAGATTTTACATATGAACATTATTTGGTGTAAAAGATAAACTCTTCAGCTTAAAAGGTAAAAAAAAATCATGAAAGTTAATCTTGCCTGACCATCTGCAGAGTATGAGCTGAAGGCTCTCATGCATTTGTAAGGCTGGACAGGCTGGAGAAGGTCTAGGGAAAGGTCACAGAGATGACCAGGGACTGGGAAGCTACCGTGTGAGAAAAAGATAAGAGAGTTAGGTTTAATCAGCCTTAAGAAAAAAGGCTTAAGAAAAACAGTATCACAATATTCCACTGCTTAAAGGGTGGCTAGGAAGAAGATGTAGACTAATCTTTTACAAGGGGTCACATAGTAAAAGTGAGGGACAGAGGGTACAAATTATTCCTGGGAGGATTCTCATTAGAGACAAGAGGAGAAATTTCCACTATAACAGTCAGCCATTGGAATAAACTCCTCAGGGAAGCGGTTGATTCCATGTCACTGGACACTTTCACCCTTCACTTGCACAGAGTGCTGGAACATCTTGTCTAGACCATGCTTTTGCCAAGAAAGGTTGGACCAAATATCCTTAAATTCCCCTTTCAACATGATATTCTATGATTCTGATTTGCACTAGACCCAGAGTTTCTAGCTGAGCTACATGTTAAGAAAATATATGCAAATAACACACCTCGTCCTGATGAAAAGATACACAAATAAAAATCTTCCAAATGCCATACTGGGTCATTCCAATGCTTTATTTTCCCAATGTAAAAATAATGACTTAAAATTATTAATTTCAGTAGAGCTATAACAAATAATACCAGCTGTGCTTTTGGCTTTTGACTCAGGTTTGCTTTACATTTGCCAGGAGCAGTTCTGTTTATTTGTACCAGCTTCACCACTGCTTTCATTACAAGGGCATGAATCCAGTGCAACAGCTCTAGAGACAGGACCTCAATACAGAAGACTACTTAGAAAAACTGATAATAAACTTCTTTCATAAGACTTACACGAGCCTGCAATGAAACAAGCAGTAACAATGTTTATGTATATTTTATTAGCTTTTGTTTATTTCCTTCCAGGAATTGTTAAAAATTTGAATCACAAGCATTCATACCATGACTCAGAAATGAACGATGTCATGTTGACTGAGAACTGGCTAAAGGATCATAAACAGGAGGTAACAATAAATAATCATGCATTAAGATGAGACACTCTATTCAGCAGGAAGAGAGAGACTTTTGCTTTTACTTAACAGCATTATTAGTGCTCTTGAAGAAGACACAAACAGGACATTAATTAAAGTCTGTGGATCCAACTGAATTGAGATGTTTTGCAAATATCATTGAGAAAGGGAAAATTATACAGTGGGAAAGGCAGGTTAGAAAAATGAGCAGGGACCAACATAGGCTTCTCCTTGACCAAATGCAGATAATGAGATGCGGGAAAGCACATTTACACATAAATATTCAATAGATGGAAATTCCCAGAAAGAAAATATCAATATAGACATGATAAAGTGAAATACAATTAAAAATAAAAAGTGACAGGACAATAAGAAACAAATAAACTGGACAATCTGAAAAGGATGTGGAAGTAAGGCCCTGACTCCTGACTCAGGAAAACATCCAACCCTAGCCATCCAAAACATCCAACAGCTATCAGCAGAGGTAAAAATTCTGGCTTGGATCTACAGTTTGACATGAACTGGACAGACTAAAGTAATATACCTGAGACTGACCCTAGAATAATAATACTTTCAAATGCTACAGATACACTGAGTAAACAACCAGAAGACTATTTGTAATAAAATACAAAATGAGTCCCCTCAATGTCATTTTCAAAAGAAGTTAAATATAAAGCTGTCAGTGCTTACTTTTAATCTCACATCAAAGTACAACAGGTACAGCACATCTCTTTGGGAGATGGATCACCTTGATTGGGTTATCATGACAATTGATAATTCCTGCTAGTATCTGATAGACATACAGCCTCCACGTCAGCCACACAGAAACTCCACTAATTCATTGCTCTTACTGCAAAGATGAAATAGCCACAAAATGTGGGTAGATTTAGAAATAGGAGAAAAGCATACAAGATCCTACAACAAGTAAAAGGAGTTAATTGCAAAGTGCAAAAGGCTTGTCATAGTTTAATCCCAGCTAGCAGCCCAGCCCCACACAGCCCCTCACTCTCTCATTGTCAATCAGTATACAACACAAACCCAATATTTACAGAAGGCAAGAAAAAAAAAAAAAAACAGAATGAGAATTGCTTGAAAAGATTAAAAGCACTGAACAAAACCTGAACGATTTCATGTTCTACCATTACAAGTGAACAACTTCACTTTCATAAATCACAATTGGCAACTAGTTTAACAACAAAAATCCTATTGTGACTGACTGCAAATGTGCTGATAAGAGTAGCACATGAACAGTAGAAAGTAAATATATATTAGATACCTCTGTAAACAGAGGTATCTGTTTACTAAGCAGCTAGTAAATCTGAGTGGCATGAAAATAATTGTGGGAGATTAAATCACATTCTTTCTGTGTCCAGCTGTTGTAAATCTGGAATAACTCCATGAAGTCTCTGTGGGTAGTGTGGTACAGGTGTGGAATTTGTACAACACTGCTGTGAATAGCTGAAGTTTTCCAGTTTCTTAAATGAGCACAGAATAAAACTGTATTCATTTAAATGCAAGTATGATAGATTTACAGCTGAAGGAAATGAAAATTACATTTGAAAAGAACACAAAACAGGAAAAAAAATCCAAATGTAGGGCAAAAACAAGAGCATAGTTTTACCTTTGTTGTGTTTTGCCCTCCTTGCCAAGGAAATAATGACTTGCCTGTGACCTTGTAATAGTGCTCGTGTGCTAGTTTGATGCTTCTGCACTGAGAAGAAAAAAAGAAAGAAAAAACAAAAACACTAGCACTGGGTGCAAAGGAGAAGTCCCACTGGTAACACTGTGCAGAAGTCTGTTTTGTTAAATACATCCACCTTTGTGGATCTGAAATCTATTGAGGAATCTCAAGCACAGCTAAGCTGAACTTTCCTGGGGAGCAGGAAAATATTCTGAGAAATGTTTGCTTTAGTACTGTATTTCTTCATTGGTTTCACTTGCACCAATCACAGATAGATCTTTTGCCTGAGCAAATTCTTCTGTTCTTATGTTTTAGGGTCATATGGCTTTACCCATAGAGAAAAGCTGAATGATGGAAATTGATGCATTTTTCCGTTGTGTTGTGGCGTGTGATAATTTTATTTGTTTAATATCTGACAGAACACTCCATATCATTGCCCAGCAAAACATTGAAGCACACACTAATTAAAGCCATGGAAATAAGATCTTCTGAGTTGTTAGTTGTTAGAAGAATATGCCTGTGAAGGATACTACATATGGATTAAAATTTTGGATATGAATGTCTGAAGCATATCTTTTTATACGGGAGAGCAAGTACAGCGATGTCTCAAAAAAATACCCAAACAAAACAAGACCAAAAAAACACCAAGAAAAAAAAAAAACAAACAACCAAACAAAAAAACAGAATAGAGGATGGAACAAATTCTTTTTCATATGTGAAGGCAGAAAATAAAACCTGCATGAGCTTGATCAACCTCCCTCCCTTCAATATATTAGAAAGCACCTTCATGGTCTTTTAACGTCTGTGGATGGGATCAGATGCATTTGGATAATACATTTGTTGATGATTTTGCTCTGAATAATACTGGGCTAAAAGTCTCCTGGAAGCTCAAGTAGTTTTCTGGGTTACTATGGTAGAGCAAGACAATTTCTTTGGTGGGTTGACCCTGTGCAAGAGGTCAGATCACTCCATTAGACCCAATGTTAACCATTTCCCTGAGAAAGGAGATCAAATTCTCATTTCAAACATTGCCAGCTGGAGGAAGCTCTTCACATAAGTTCTAGTGGGCTGAAACTCAAATCCCTAGATTTGTAACAAGATACTTTAATCATTCTGCTTCTTTTTTCTTCCTGGGGCTTTAGAAGAAAAGGGTAAATAGAACATTTTAAGGAGATCATAAAATGCACCAAGGTGTGTAGCTGTTCCAAGGTAATTATATACTCAAGGGATATAATGAGTGCCATGTTCCTGGAAAATATAAGAAATGTGGGTACTTCAGCTGAATAAATTCCCTGGAGTATATAATTCTATGCTGAATATGTTATAATGTTCTCTTAAGTGGACAAACCCAGAAAGGCTAAGTGCTTCTGAGGTAAGTATTGTCCCATCAGACACAGATTGAGTCTTAATTAGTCAGTTAAATTACTTTCTCTCTCCTTTTCAGTGGCTTCTTTTAGATGTTGTTTCACCTGCAAGCCCAATTTTCATTTTGCTAAGGCTGATCATAACCACATAAAACTACAGGAACTCACAGTAGTCTAATGTAACCTCCTAATTACCTGAGCACATTAACAAAAGGAATAAGATGTTACTTTACTTTCAACAGCATGAAAGTAACAAAAAGGAAAAAGAGGGAAAGCAAAGATAAATAGACATTATCTGTGATGTCAGGGCCATAAACCCATGGTAATGAAACAAGAAACATCGATAATGACCTCAAATACCAGATACCATAATTATTCTCTCCAGCTGGGACATCCTGTTTGACAGCTCCTTTAACTCTCTCCTTGATCTACAACAACAGTCAAATTCTGACCTCACCTGTGCTGGTACAATGCACAGTATGGCACCAATAGTCCTGCAGCAACAGACAGCAGCAGTAAAACCATTCCCATTGCTGCCCCTGCCACCAGCAGTCCCCTATCATCCATTCCATAAAGGCTTTGAAAAAAAGTCCTTGGAGATCTTCACAATAGTCTCGGGATTAAGATATTAAATTGGTTTGGACAGTTTATTTATCCCTTCAAACACTCTGACATTTAGGTTTTTTGTCTAAATCGCTCCTCCAGTCTGATTAACTTTGGCAAGTATTTGACAAAAAGAATCCTACTGATGGGGGCATATGCTTTTTATACTACATTTTACTAACACAAATATATGCACGACCCAAGTTTACCATGCTGCATCAAATTCTCAAGGTGCAGAGCAATGTATTATACAAGATACACTTGAAAACAATGTTCCCAAATTGTACTATGCTGTAATTTTATTTTGTTTTAGTAATCAGACACAAATAAGTATATTTTTAAAAGCTCTCCTGGAATAGTCTTCTAAGCTTAGCTACATTACTAACATGACCTAAGGTGGATGAAGTGCTTAAGTGGAATAACATAAAGAAATCATTTTTCTTTTTTGCTTCTTGACTTTTATATCTAATTTTATGTTTATTTCTCTACCACATTATATGTATGTCTCACTTATCAGGAGGTAAAATAAGACCCCTTGATATCTAGACATGATTTCCTATTAGTCTGAAGAAAGAAAGGATAAATATCTGATATATTTTATTGCCTGAGGGGGCAAGTATTAATTTGATTCATAAGAAGTAATAATTTGTGCTATAAATTTTTAATGCATAATTGGCACATTTGACCATGTGAAATGGTGTGATCTCAAATTTCAATTTTCTCTCCCTTTTCCAGGAATTCTCTCCAGCCTAGTAAGCCATCAGTAAATATTCTTGGAGTATACAGCAGTCAGGGAATACTCAAAAGCTTGGTTTGGTTTTCTTTTCATCTCTACTGTTTCTCTTTCTGCAAAGGGAGGATTTGTTCCATTCTCAACAGAATAAATTAATGAAAAACAGTGGATCATATTGTTTTATTAAATAGGTGTAGAAAAATCCCTCACAACCATGCACATATATTCCTTTTTTTGGAGGAGAAGGTACATATAACAGAGTAACAGATGTTGAGGTAGCTCGAATAAAGTTGCTCTTATACTTGCTAAGAAAGGTGCCTCTAAACAATTTCTGATCAGTGTTAAGAAAAAAAATTGCATTTTAGGAAAAAAAATGCATTTGAATCCATGATGATTTTAAAAAATAAGAGATTTCCTATCTATTTATTTAATAAAGATGACATATTTATACAGAAATAAATTTAATTTTGTCTCTCCTCTTGATCCAAGAATGTAGAAAATTGTAATATCTCCTAATATGATTAATATTATTCTTGCTGTTTTAATCAAAGACAGTTCATCTACTACAATATTGCATTTGTATCTGCAGACAATTGACTTCCTTCAGAGGGTGGTCTGAATAATAAGCTGTAGTAATTAAAATAAACTGGCCTCATTTCAGAGTGTATTGCTACTGTACAAAAGTAACCAACAGGCATATATTGGAGAAGTAAACTTCAGTATGACTTATTCACTCACAGATGGCAAAGGCATCACAGTTTAATTTCTGGCATAGTGGAGAATTCTGCAAAGATTTGCTTGGATATGCAGGGTTTGAAGACTGTGAATGAGGAAGTGTATTGTTTAGTATTTGGCTGCATGGATGCTCACAGCAAGTTCCCTCCCCTCAAACACAGAATAATGTGGACATTAACCTGCCCAAAAGCTGTGCATCCATTGCAGAGGGATCTTTTTCTTTAGGCTCTTAGACAGGGCTATAACTGCATGCAGAACTAATACAGATTATTCCTCGGCCAATTTTGGCATAAATCTAACACTTATGGTAAGTTTTAGGCTTCTGCCTTCTCCTACTCAAAAGAAAAATTAAGGTGAGATTCTTTCTGTGTAATTTTACCTCCTAAAATGTAAGCATCTATTTACCCAGGCTCCCTGTGACCCATGGAGTATGAAGTATGCAAAGAACATAATGCAAGCCTAACTAAACATCAGGCAGGTGCACAAATCATCTTCAAAAGGTGGCAATGTCTTCCCATTGTCTATGGGGAAGAACCTACAGAAATGGCAGAAGCCTGGACTTCAGACTTTTACAGGGTTAAGAAAAGTAATTTTCTATATCCAATCACAATACGTAAGGAACATTTTGCTTTACACCTTCCAGTAACCATCCTGCCTCTGTATCCAATCATTCCCATTGATGCTGGGTATCCTTTGTAAAAAGGCTGTACCCTGAACTTGATGCTAATTCAAGGTTCAAAAAGTTGTTTGATATTTTCCCTTATCCCTATAAAATTTTATTATTTCCTATATCTACTCCAGTTTTGAGACAATCTACTAAAAATATGACCAGAAATAGACAGCTATTTTATCAGTCATTTTGTTATGATATTGATATTTTAAAAGAACCTCCTTATATCTACCACTTTCCAGCTTATAACTTAAAAGCTTGTATTATCTCAGCACTATGTCAGAAATGCTTACCTTTCCACACTCTCTATAGAATAGTTTCTGGCTATGGAAACAAGGTGTGAAACTCTGATTTTTTAAAATGTATTTTAATCTAGTCCATCATTTCCATCACATCTACCAGCCTTCAACCCAGCAGCCAGTTTTAGCAGCAATAATATTACATGCAACTTACTACAAAATTTCAGAATAATATCAGGTGAACTGCTACTTCCAGCAGTGAGACAATTCAATCAGCCAATCCTTAATTAATTCCAAATCCGCCCTTTTAACATAATATAGTTTTGTTGTTTTTTTTTTTTTTCCCGGATATTTTGCTGTACTTAATCAAATGTTTCAGAAATATTAAAGAGTAGTTCATCTCTTCAATTACTCTTCAAACTTCTAGAGTCATCAGAGAAAATAAATTGCTTGAAATTTATTTTCCATAAAATAACATTGCTATTGATTATATTTCTTTGCCTTAATTATTTTTTAATTGAATACTGCATCAATTTTCCATTATTTTACTTTACTTAGGATTGTTGGTAGACTAACAATCCACAGTTACTCACATCAGTTACTCATTCCCTCCCAGGTTTTGGGCTTTGCTTCAGGGACCAAAGTTAATGGCTACATAAGGATATTTTCAACAAAACTCCCTGGTATTCACAAAAGAATTCATCTGAGTTTTATCTTTGAAATAATATTTTTCCTGTAGAAAAATTTGCTTTATTTTAAAGTTCTTAATTGCTAGTGGACTGGGAGTGGCTTTATTATTTTCACTTGCTAGAAGTACCTTGCCCTTCTTCCCAGATACTAAACCAAATGTTTATTGAACACTTCTCCTTTAATGTACTAATAATAACTACTTTATTAGCTACAGGTGTAAATGTCTTTCTTGAATTTTAATATTTCCCCAATATGCTAAAAAAACCTCCTATGTGTCCACTTGACATGCCTCAGAACTATTTACCTGTTTATCTTTCCTTATTAAAGCCTTTAATTGCTCTGCCAGTTCAAGTAGATAATTACCTCTTCTTTACCCTCTCTGAACTACATTAAAGCATTCTTTTACATTGTTAGACAACTTTCCTCCTTTCTGACGTTATGGGTAACTGAAACGCCCCTCATTTTTCATCTTCCTAATATTTGATTTGGGATACAAAATTAATATGAAATGCAAAGATAATGTTTCCATTTAAAATTATCCCATGTTTACAGTATTTACAGGAGTAAAATCAGCCATGGTCCTAACAGGCAAGGGAGAGGACATTAGAACTATGTGGATGCTCCTCTAGGCCTCAGTATGGAGAACACTGGATGCCAGCTGGAACTTAGAAGGCTGGAAAATGGGTAAAACTCCTTTAGCTATGCCAGCTCCTTACTAAAAAAAATTATGCCTGATTCAAGACAGGATGAAAACCTGTAACTAAATCAAGAGGACAATTTTTAATTAGTATCATATTTTCTTCCTGAATATGACATATGTCAAATTTTCATGTCATATTGCCTAGAAACTTGCTGTTATATTTCCAATCTGTAAAGATCACAGTCATTCTCTAAATTTTCATGAGTATCTTGCTCAGATGGCTTTTTTATCTTCCTGTCTTCTCCTTTTGTATCACATTGGGCAAGGCATCTACTTTATAGTTCCAAGAAACCTTCAGTTGTTTGCAGAAGCCAAATTACTTGTTGCTTTAGTTGTTTTGCCAGAAAGTTTTGAACAATTTCTGTGTACAATCAAGTAAATTTCTGTAAATTTAAATGAGTTTATTTGTCTCTGCCTAGAATGGATGTCTGCTTCAAGATGTTCCTTCAGCTGCTCATAGTTCATCTTCCATATTCCAAACATTACTTTAATCTCTTGTTATTTCTTACATATATTTTTTGCATTTGATTTGAGAAACATTAATAAAAAGCTTTCATATGATCTTTTAATTAGTTTTTGCATTGGTCTTTAACCTGTCATTCATGAGTGACAAATTGCCAGACCCAATTCTTCATTATTGGTCCCCCATATGAATTTTAAAATCTTCAGCTGAAGCAAGGGCACAATCCAACACCATCTCTCTGCATTATTTGTTCAGTATTGTTGAAAGTTGGGATTACTGCTTAAAGAAAGCTTCCAGAAAACTCTTGATTACTATTTACCACTTCTACTTTCTGTCAGAAATTAGAAATTCTAGAAATTTTATTTGAGTTATATATCCATATCATTATGTTTGTCCCTGGAAATTTTGACTTCAGCTGTAGTAGATTTTGAAGGTTTTGGTTTTTGCACAGCTCATGAAGCAATGATGTTTTCAATGTGTTTTAGGCTAATGTATTCTGATGCATTTGCTCCCTGATGTTGAAAGTCCAATCTGTTTATCTAAATCCATGAGAAACCCTGTCGCTGCAGGTTGGAACTACAGTTCATATCATGTGGACATCTGTAAAATGCTCCTGATGATTCAGATTAGTCTGAATCCACATGAAGAAAAAAGGAAAACAAGGAGCAATGCTATATTGTGAGGCTGCATAAAGTCCTTTTGGAAAATTACACTTGAGTTACAATACACAGATGCCCTCAAAACAGAAATGCAGGACAAACCTCCTTTCTAAATTTTATGTTAAATGTGGATAAAATAAATTATCTGTGAGTTTAGATAGCTCTGTGCATTCAGGTTGCAAGCTCTGGAAAGGAAAAGTGGTGGAGACACTAGATGTTCCTAAATAAATTAAATCTTTGGAAAATATAAACTAGTAAACTGTTCATTGTTCTTGCAAATGACCTGACCTGCCTTTTCTGTTTCACAAACTATTGGCTCTGTCCACTAAAGTCTGACTTTGCTTCAGTATGGAAGAATAGAGAATTATTTCATAATTATTAATGCTCATTATGACTGTTAATGAATTAGAAGGAATGAAAAATCTCAAATCTTCTTTTTTTTTCCTCTAATTTTGCAATGCAGTCAAACGATGTATGCAAGAGTGTAACTTTGAATTAGTCCCAATAAAGCAAGCCAAAGAGGAAAACACTCAGCTTCTGAGGGGTTTGTTATTCTTACTAAAATTATTATTCAACTTAATTTTGAAGAAATATAAGCAAAATTGAAAATATTTATTCAGGAAACAGGTATATATACACTTCAAGAGTTGCAGATACTCAGTGGAATGAATACTTTTCTGAGGATCAGAAATTGATTTCCAGTTCTCATTTTACCCAGGTTTCCAGGGCTTCCTAAACCCTAAATCCATGTGCAATAACCCAGAAACCTATGCCTGTCTGCTTGCTCCAAGATGGATTCTTGGAGCAATCTCTGCATTCCTGGATTTGCAGGAGATGCTTAGAAAACCTGCCTCAGGTTTGGCAAGACACCTGGAAGGCAAGGATGACTCAACAAATTCTTGCATTTTTACTTTGGCTAGGAAACATCTCATTAACTTCTCTGGTAGACGAGATTAAAAAATGAATTTAAGCTTCAGTTTAGGTTCAATCTTAAGAAAAAAATACTTCGTTTTAAAATAGGATTGCTGATAAATATATATGCAATGTACAAAATGCACAGATGAGAATTACTCAAAAATAGCATGAAAATCTGTGGGAAATGTCAGCAGGAAGAATTTCTTAAACCATTTTTAATCTTTTTGCACACCCACACAAAAAAGAAACCAGAAAATATAATTTGGGTACAGATAATTCATTGAATTAAATCAGGAAATACAAAGCAGAGCCGAACTTTTCTGAGGAGAATTGACTATAAAAATGCATTTTAAAATTAAAAAGAAAAGTTCATTCCAGAACTTCTACTAACTCTAACTCTGGTGGTCTTCATCATCTTTTGCTTTTGAAATTAATACCCACTCTGAGATAGGTTCTCAGTAGTATTGAAGAAAGATGCCTGTGAGTAATTTCTCCATTTCTGTTATATAGTCTTTAAAAAATGAAGTGTTGCCAGCTTTTGTGGTAAAGGTTCTCAGAGAAACACTCAGTTGTAGAGGGGACCATCTGACCTACAGTGTCCACTGGCTCCACTTCATTTTCAGCCACAAAGAACAGGAAGCCCCATTGCAGATACAGAAATTCCAGCTTATCCCTTCTTCAGTGTTTTTGAAAAGGCTTTAAATGCTGCTAAGTGATTGGGCAGGACCACAGCAGCACTTCTTCCTCTTTGTCTGACAAATCCAAGTATCCTTTTGCTGCCAAGAGATCTATCACTGCAGCGAGCATCTTATCTCAGGGACAGCAATAAGCAAAGCAAAATAATTCATGGGCTTTCCTCTCCAAGTCAGGTCTTCTAACCCAAGACAGAGAAGGTTCCAAAGAAGAACTGTGCATGTGCAAGCTCCACAGCTTTCACAGTGACTTTCAAAAGCCTTGTGTATTTTTTATTTTAGCTGGAGCAAGGGTAGTATTCATGTTCAGAATATCATCTAGTGGACGGGACAGTTTTGTTTCATCTCTGCCCCCAGAGCATATAAATGCGACCAAAGCTCAGTAGTGAAGTGTAAAACCCTTCCTTCCTGCCAGAGGAGTGCAGGACTTGAAGCAAGGTGTCCTAACAGCAGAGACTTGAAGAATAACCTTGTGGATGGTGGGTGAAACCAGTCTCGAAAGTAACTCCACTTCCAGTCTTTCACAGCATGAAGAAGGAAAAGAGTCAGTGGTAGAGTCCTGAAAGGGACCTGCACCCCAACACAGCTGTTTGCAGAGAACCAGATATGATCTAAATGGGGTAGAGTGGGAAAATGTTGGCATGCTTCTAAACTGCCTCTGAGTTACTCTAAGAGAAGGACAGGAAATGGGAACATTTTATGCATGATCCCTTGCTCAGGGCTGTGCCTCAGGTTGCAAGTTAGCTCTTAGAGCAGCAGCTAAAAATGTAGAGATGACTCCTGCCAGGATAATTACATAGCTCCAGTGTCACATTTTTCAACAAGCAAAGTAATACAGAGGAATTGAGAAACTTAGGTGCAATATCACGTCATTGCTTCTTTAGGAAGAGAGGAGGGAGATGAAAGAGGGGAAAATTGTATTCAGATATACAGTATGTGCACAAAGGCTACCAGGTCCTGCAGGGAATCCTAAAAACAATTTTCTTCTGCCTGAAATGCTCAGGGGTCTGGTTAGACCTCAACGACATTTTCATTTTCCCGGTGGGAAAATAAAATGTCTCCTGCAGCGTAAACTCACACTTTTAATAAGTAACAGGCTTTTTAAATCCCAATGTTATATGATGACATTTTATGCAGAGATGTAACTCATAAACCCAGAGAGCAAAGGAAAAAGAAAATGACAAGCTAGATACAGCACATATTAATATATGGCAGCTGTGAAAATCACAAAGGATGGATTGGCCCCTTACACACAGACGTAAACATGGAAAAAATCTGTTACAACAAATAGGGATATGCCAGTTTGGTGCTCGTGGGAAATGAAATCTGAATCAAGAACCAGTAGCTCAAAACTTACTTGTCTATAAGCACTATGGTTTCATAGCAAGGCGAGGAACTATCCACACCTGAACAGCTGTAAATATGTTATTCAGCTGCTATGATCAATGCAGTCATTATCAACTTAAGCAGTTCTTGCTCTCAATGTAAAATTCATTTCTCTTTGCTACAAATCTATCAGCTCAAGATCTAAAAGAGACCTGGGTAGCAAGAGAGAGTAAAAGAGAACAGAGGTTGCAAGCATCCAAAGAAATTGAACAGAAAAGTCACTGGAAACCTTGTAAAAAAAGGAGGCACTAGACTGCAACCTGTCTCTTCAGACTAATATGTGTTAAAATCTGTGTGAGTGTGTTTAATGAAGACCTCCGCTGTGAGGTGAATAGACACTTATGTATCATCCCCTTTTACTGTTTTGAATTGCAAGATTCTAGTCTAGTTTGGGCACTGGATATTTTCAAATGGCTAAAATACTAATGTAGATATAGAGGTGTGTATGTGTACTTATATTTATAATGTGTATCATACACATAAGTATGTTTCAAACAAAATCATTCTCTAAGTAAACTCATTTAATTTTAAATCTAGCACTGGAGGTCATCTCAACACACTCCACCCTGCTTAAAGCAGGGCCAATTTCATAACTTCCTATGTAGTGTATTCAGGGAATCTGTGATCTTTCTCTCCCTAAATATAAAATTTCATATATGTATATTTGTATGTATGTAATGCAAATACAAAGTACTGCATATAAAGGCCTGACTTGAGTCTTGAGAATGCAGCACTGAGACAAGGAACAAAATGCTTAACAGGTCTCTGGAAAGGCTCTGGAGGAAGAACCCCATATCAGCAATAATGGCACTCTGCTTCCATTCAGGGGCAAGAAGTAGGTGGAAATTGATCGGTTGCCATATGCCAGTAATTCTTTCTTGATGTTTTCAGAATGACACTTAAATATATAAGTTGGAAGAGATGCTGAGTATTCTTTAAAAATGGGATCAATACAGAAATCAGCTCATAAGCTTAGAATATTAAAAACAGAGAAAGCAAAGCAAGACATCAATTGAAAAGTTTCTTTTGCACTGTAATATCTTTTCTGATCCATAGTCATTCACCTTGTTCAAGTTTCTTCTCCTCGTATAGTTTCCTACCTTCTTTGTGTGTTTAGTGACATATTTTAAAGGCTTTTGCAGACAGTTGTTTTATTTTATATATATATATAGTTATGAACAGTCAAGATTCCAAGGATATTTTTCATAAGCATATTTGACACCCATCCTGTGCTGCCTCCTCCCCAACTTTATTCACACCTATATTCACTCCTGCACCACCCATTCTTTATGCTATTGTATACATATTAAATAGACGATTTTGGAGGCTGGCAAGGAACTAGTCTCAAACACTTATACATATTAAAATTAATCATCACTTTTTTCCAAAGTTCAATTTTATGTTGGATCAATTCCATTATTCATTTATCTGCCCAGTCCCATGCAAAGTTGCTGTGGCACAACTGAAAAGGATATCTGGGAATAGGAACACAGAGTAGGTGAGGACACAAATCAATGCCATTAGTACAGTGCCATTAGTGCCACTTTCCAGGGACACATCCATAAACCCATTCCTAGGATACAGCTCATTCCTTTCCCTGTTTCTGAAGATTGGTTTGATCCAGAGCTGAACGATTAGGGATATACTTATAAAGTTTACAACTTATCAAGAATTGAGGATGTGAATGTGATTACAACAGAAATAAATCAATTGACAGTGTAATGAAGAGAACCCACTCATCATCCATGGAAGGCAGGTGATCCACAGAGCAGGCAGAGCAGAAACCTTACCCTGAAGGATTTATAGTGACTGCTAGGTTTTGGCCTGAAGAGGGTGAAGCTAGCTCAGGCATCAAAGTGGTGTTTTTGAATACCATTATTTCCTCTTGTCACCCAAGGACATCAAGAAAAAAATTGGTAGATAATCAGGAGAGGTTTTTGACAGACAAAAAATAGATGATGGTTTGAGAGGCCTAATATGGATATTCATTGCAATAAACTTAAACTATAAGAGAATAGTTTACATAAATTCAGACATCCTGGTATGGCCACACATTCTCACTGTATGAACATGTCAATTTTTGATTATCTTTGCATATAATTAACATGCATTTTAAATGCTGTGCAACCTTTTTTGAGAGGTAAAATGAAAGATATTTCCAATTCCTTAATTCATTCACTGCAAATTTCTCTGCACGAAATGATAATAAATGCAGTGTTTACAATATCAGAAGGCTCAAAGTGCATGCAAGGAAATAGATGGGGAAATATACACTGAGTGTTTTGGAAAATGACTCAAATAAATTATTCTGATTGAATTGTTGTGACTTGAATGTTTAATCCTCCAATCTATTTTCATTTGTGAAAAAATATTGAGGAAGCCTTGGATGATAATATCAAGGTTTGAGTCTAGGGATGCTAAGATTTTCTAACCTCATTCAAACGGTTAAAAAGGTAATTATTTGTTGCAGGTTTGGCTGAATTAATTGTCTTTTTTAGAAGTCATACATTTCTTATGTTGGCGTGACAGTGGTACAAACGCAAGGATTGTAATGGAACAATTTCTGCTGTGCTGTTGTAGGTAAGACTCCACTTCATCTTAGAGCTTGCTCAAGAATTTTCAAGTTTTTTTACAAATATTTTCTACAAAATAGAAGAAAAAAAGGAATACACCAGAAGAATAGCAGCTTGTTTTCAACTTTTTAATAACAAATGCATTCTGCTGTGCTGCCTACAAAACTGAAATATAACAATAAAACCTTGTTTATTTACAGCAAATCGTCATAAACATGCCTGCCATTTTTTTGTGGATGTAGCTGATGCAATTGTGTGCAGTGAACTTACACACCTTTGGCTAAGACAGCCTCTGAAGTCCTGTAAGTTACAGATGTAAAGCACTGCAGTTTCATTTAGTTCCAATGTTGGATTAGTGTATAAACCAGGGTTTATACAGGGCCAAGTTTCTATCCATGACCAGACTTTATGTACTATGACCTCACGTGCAGAAGTGTGGTTGACCCATGCAAAAGATAAAACATCAAAAGCAGTTATACATGTTCTATACAACAAGCGTGCATGCACATGCACAAGAAGAGGAAAATGGAAATCTCTGCTTGCAGCAAGCTGAACAAATTCATTTGACAGTGCATCCAAACTTTTGAAACTTACTTTATTTCTATATTTCAAGTACAATATTGTATAGCCCTTGTCCCTCTGAATTTCAATTAACAGAACCATTACAGCGATCAACTGAAAAAGCTTCAGAATAGTGTTCCTTTCTGGTAGCACTTCCTCTAACAATAACCTCCTTACACACTAAACAGGCTATGGAAAAAAAAAATCACTTTTCAGTTTTACTAATAAGTTCTACCAGATTTTTTTCTCTTCACTCTCTAAGACAGTGGTGATGTCAGCCAACACCTGCATGCACTTCTTAATAGCACTGCATTCTCTCCTGCTGG
The DNA here is from genome assembly GCF_963662255.1 of Cinclus cinclus. Classification (NCBI taxonomy): domain Eukaryota; kingdom Metazoa; phylum Chordata; class Aves; order Passeriformes; family Cinclidae; genus Cinclus; species Cinclus cinclus. The sequence continues at coordinate 16,350,531 of NC_085054.1, forward strand.
ACAGACCTCAGAGTCCTTAGATAACACAGAACAATCCCTGCTATAAGCCACAGACATGACTCCTGGGAATATACCAGAAGGTGGGCATATTAAAATGTGTCCAATTTAAAAAGAGTATTAGGTGGACAGGGGAATTAAGAAGCACAAGCAAAGAAAAAAGGGTGTTTTAAAGATGGGATTTGAAAAATACTGATATTAAATGAAGAAATGTTTCTTGAAGTACCACATTTTTAAAATCTACTGAAAATTCTAATGGAGGTATTGTGAAAATCTATGCACATGGATGCTCACATACACGCTTCAGGTGTGTGCACAAATGCATAGCAGTACAAGCAGTTCACAAATCTAAATCCACACAGAAAGTGAAAGCAAACAAACCCCATCACCAAGTCATAAAATGTCAGAGATATTACATAAAATTAATGGTCCATGTTCTGAAGCCTTCACTCTGCTGAGGGTGTTTTAACTAAATAAGAATATCACGGTTTCATGCCACTGCATCATAGTGATGCTTGCAAAATAATTTGAAAATCTTGCTAGAAGGGCATAGAGAAGGTTAGGTTGTTTTTTGAAAGCAGTTCTCTTACATTTATGGATAGGAAAACATAATGACTTGAAATCTTCAGCACGTTCATCTTTTGAATAACTTCTGACAAAAAGGGGTGCAGGTTCACCACATACAAATAAAAGAAACAGCAGGAGTCACTGTGAGGTCTAAATTGAGTACCTGAGTCAAGTTTAAGGTCACCTACAAGGCACCAAAGCCAGAAAGCAGTATTTCCTAAACAAATCACTTCAGCTGAGCTACTAGCTTTGAAGTTTGCTTTCCCACCACATTCATTCCTTTTTCAAACTTAAAGTAATGCTCAATCATTCAAGCATTAGAATTCTTCCTGCAGCAATTTTGGGTGAAAATCCAGTAACACCTTTGTGACATTCAGAGCACAGGCCTGCTCCTCTAGTTGTTCCTAACCACAAACAGCCCCAGAAGGACAACCAATGCATCTGCAAGTTCCTAGAAAGAATTGTTTATTCTACACACTGCAAGAGAGCCCGGACCATCCTAATGTGCTCAAGGAATGAGTAACTGAAGGCAAGCAGCCTTGCTGCTTGCTACACTGTGCTATATTCTTGCTATACTGTGAAGTATAGCAGAAAAGAGACTGCTACTTGATTATTTTTTTATTGCAGCTCAGTCAGCTGCATGCAATGCACCACTCCTAGGTATGCCAGATGCTCGATACCATCTTTGTAACTCAGGAAAGTGAAGAGACACAATATTCAACCAAAATATCTCTTTTGGCATGAATAGTCTAAACCTGGATCACCTCTCTCTGCTTTTTATTTACATTTAATACTGAGCACACTCCTTTTCTCCCCTATAATCACCCCTGCTCTTTTTTTATTTTTTTTTTTTTAAATCTCCATGATGACTGAGTCACAACTGGATATATGGATTTGTGGGACTCAGCAGGTATTTGGTGCTGCCTCTTCATCAGGGCATCTCACAGTGTTACTGTAGCACAATAGGAGGCTCACATTAAAAACTCTCATTGGTTTAATGAGCTAGATAAAACACAGTGATCATTTTTACCATATAGCTGTTTGGTGCTCCACAAAAAATGGCCGTAAAATCCTACACTGCTTAGATAACTGGCTCTCAGTTTTGACCTTCAGAGGTGAGTTTATAGAAAACTGTATAAATATTAAAATTAGAGGTGAGGCTGAACTGCAAAGTTCATACCCAGATCTCATATCAAACTAGCCCAACACCTCAGTGCATTGGGAATGACTGATTTGGTTTGGGACCATCTCTAATTAAAAAAAATATATGTATCTAATAATCTCACATCATTCCCACTGCTATTTTTGCTAGGTACCTTGCCCTAGGTCTCGCTCACTTATTTCAGAAGCCTGAGTCATACATTTGGGCTTTGGAGAATTGAGAGTTACAGTGCAGGTAGCTCATAATGAATACATAGTGTCCTTAGGAGAGCCCATGCACAAGCAAAGAGCAAGAGAGAAGAAAAATACAGCTGCAGTGAGAATCTACTCAAAAGCTGGCAAACAGAAAATACATCTAAAATGATCAAGTCTCTAGTTAGGATGCAGAGAAAATTCAACCAAGCTCTGTCCATGGATAAGCAGGGGAAGAAACAACAATCAACTGGAAAGGGGCATCAGAGAGGCATGAACAAGGTGACTAATTTATTTGAGAAGGAAGGTGAGAGGGTTATCCATTTCTACTTGTGTGAATTTGGTGGAGGACCATCTCTTTGGGTCTGAGTGCTTCTCCCCACCCTCTGAATCAAGAACAACCTCCCTCAGCACAGTCCCCAGGAGCAGGAGGACTCTTTGGATTTGATTTCTTCTGGGGCTGCAATGTCCCAATAACTCTGGGTAAACCAAATACAAGTCTGAACACAAGTCCAGAGTTATGATCCAAAGTGATAGCACAAAGTAACACGATTTTAGTGGATGGAAGAACAGCTAGGAAGCTAAACCACTACATAATGTAAACTCAATGAGCCTGAAATCAATTGAGTTCCTTAGAAATATCTCATCTCACCAATCTTGCTGATGATAAATTATGTCCTGTCTGTCAATAGCCAAACACCAAGATAGGCAACAGAATTCATGACAGAGTAATTTGTCTTATCACCTGATAGTTCATCCAAATCTGAAGAAATAATTCCAGTAATAGTGGAGCTTCACAAACATATAGAATCTTCAGTTAGGAATTTCATCTTAAGACATCATGGCTAATTCTTTTATTTTCTACCCTACAGCCAAAGGTTACATTTATATCAGATGGGACAGAATATCAAAATCAGTTTAACCTAAAATTATAAAATTCACAGCTAGGATTACCACAGGACAGAGCTCCCCAAGCAAAAAACCTCAATTTATTTAACAGAACAGAGTCTCACCAGTTCATGATCTTCCCTGGCAGTTATTTTTAAAATCTGCAAACATCACTGAAAATATTCTTAATAAATAATGATGTATTGAAATCTTCAGGAAAAGCCAGTTTATGTCTAAGGACAGTGAATTGGTCAGGAAATTGGTTTATTTTTCCTACTATGTTGAGATTATTTTGTTTATATTTCCCATAGTACACTGATTTTGTGTGTATTTGTAAACTATCCCAAAATTTTATTTTTCCAAAACCAAAACTTCCTAAGTTAAATATATGCATTCTAAAATCACATAACACTTTTTTTTTTTTTTTTAAAGGACTGCCTACCCTTAAAAATTGATGAGAATTTTTCAAACCAATCCTACTACTATGGAACGAAAGCCAGTAGTTGGTAGTCAGCTGCTTGGACATGATTTTCTCTTCTCCTGTAAAAAGCGTAGTGTGTAAATGATCAAAAAGAATTGTAGGAGGGAGGCAATTTGTGATTAGCTTACTGTAACACAGATTGATGGTAGATGACAGGAGGAGAATGTATGGTATAAAAAGAGCCATAAAAAGAACAAAAAAATAATAAATAAAGACACCGAATTTGAGCAGAGATAATTTGTGTAGACATGCAAGAACTGCTCACTGAAATCAATGGAATGAGGCAACAGAGGTAAAGGACACAGAGGAGAAATGGAAAGTGTTCCTAGGTAAATTAATGTACACCCAAAGGGCTGTGAGCTACCTAGCAATAAATATATTTGGAGGGGGGAGAAGAAGCAAATGGATGACCAATGCAGTGAAAAGAGTAATCAAATGGAAAAAAAAGGCCCATGCAAGGAGTAAAATAACAGATCTAGAGGAAGGAGATGATGATTATAAATGTTTGGGACTTTTACTTACTAAAATAATTTAAAAGATGAAACAACTGCCTGGATGAATGAGGAGGGAAAGAGAAAAACTCCAGTTTTCACACTGATAGTTCTCTTCAAACTTCATTAGATAAAAAATATAAACTAAATAAATTAAATAAAATAAACCAAAAAAATCAAAATTGTTATGAGGTCAAAAATCTCAAAAATGACAGGTAATGGTAATCACAATCCATTTTAGTTTACAGGGACTGATACTGTGCCTTAAAGAAAAAAAAAATCATATTGAGTTATACAGAGAGTTCCAGAAATCAGTGATATTATCTACTAATCCTGCCTTCAGCAAAGCAGGGATAACGCACAGGGATTGAAGCACATAATATAAAATAATGTCTTCCTGTGTTTCTCTAAATTGAGACTAGGAAGCAGAGTATGATATGCTAAAAGTACAGGTGACCTGTAATGAAAGATGTAATGTCTCATAAGAAACCACACCACAGCTAAAGCAAAGGTGGCTTAGTTTTCATACTCCTAAGCAGGATGTTTAATTTCCAAAAAATGCTGTGCATCCTGCTTCTGTATCCCATAAAAGAGCACCTATTCATACCTTATTGCCCCACTGAAAAATGACTCTGCAGCACTCATTATACCATAAGCTCTCTCTCTTATATGGATATTAGTTTTGCCTCCTCTGATGCTAAGGAGTATAATGCTTAAATTATTTAATTCATGTTTTTTTGAGGAATTTGATGTTTTGCTGAAGACTTCCCCAGAACATCGTAATTGTATGAAGAGATCAATCACTCGTTCTTTGCAAGTTCAGGTTAGACTTCGGGGAGGGGGTATAAGGAGAGAAGAAAATAAAAGACAAAATCAGCATCCACTGATTCAATGGCTGGAAAAACTATTGATCAGTAGGGTCATTCTCTAAGCTCATTTCATTCTCTGTGTGAAAGAAAACAGCAGTCTTCAAGGAATAAAAGATACTTTAAGGCAGCATCTTAATGCATTTCCACAAAGGGGCAAGCTTTAAATCCTCAAGGAGCACTTAAAGTACTCATTTTTAAGACACCATTTTAATACAGCTTTGGAATAGGCACATAATTATTGCTTTATGCTACAGGACTGGATAGAAGCAAGAAATAATGGTCAGCTGGACTAGGTGCTGAGCTAATAATAAGCCATAGCCTGGTTTCCAACTGCGGGGCTGTCAGTGTAAATAGTCAAAACAGACTAAAAGGACAGGATCTATTTGGGAAACCATTTCACAGACATGGAGCAGACCCACTGAGAGGCTGAATGACTTGCATAGGGTAACACTAGGGGCTTGATTCCAGACAGGAATACAATGCAGATTTCCCAAGTCAATGAGTAACACAGAAAGCATCCTTCCATTCTACTGCAGCTACGCTCACATTTCCAGTAACACCTCAGGAAAGCCAGAGTTTTAGAGGCAGGCATTTCCCTTTTCTTAGGAGTCAAGTTAGAATTATAAATACCAGGCTGGGCTATAAAATTCCTGTCTCTTATGTTTCTCAAAAAAAAAACTGGAGACATCTTCAGTCCAACTGTGATGCGTCATTTTGTCAGATGGCGACACTTGGCACCCTGGAGTAGGCAGAGGCTGCGTGACTCAGCACTGAAGCACAGAAGAACACCTGGCAGTGCATGAAAAGAGGGAGGAATCTGCAGAGGAGACACTTCATTTTAAAAGGTACTTAATACAAGCTTTTGCCTCTGGAAGAACACGTCACATCTCTTTCCGAAAAAGCCATCTGCCTTCCTCCACGCCTAGGAAAGCACCCTTCTGCACAGCTGGAGTGCTAATTAGAGCAGTGCTTTCAGGTCTTAACTAACCACGAGTTGTGGCTCTGCCCCAGGAACCAAAGATAATCAAGAACTAACTAATGCTTTTGAAATGTAATGGACTAAATTAACAATAGTGAGCCATGAGGCATGAGAAAGAAGAGTCAGGAATTAGCTCTGGGTCATCTAGTGGCTTTCAGAGGAAAAGTCTCCAGGCCTTCAGGAAAATCCTGACCTGCTTGATCATTTTGGCCTGGGAATGTGAAGTGAGAAATGGAACAGTGAGATCTCTGTATTTCTAGTGGTGCCTCACTGAGCTTTAGCAGCACCATGGTAAAATGAAAGTGCTGAGCCAGAGTATGAGCTCCATGGTCATAGTGTGCACCTTTCAGTGGAACGACAGGAAGCAACATCTCCGTAGTGTGTGGGAGGAAACCTTCCTGATGGTACTGGGCTCTTGGCTCTCCCTATCAAAAGCAGAGCAGTGCCCAAAATAAGCTTCAAAGCACCAAGTTCAGGAAAGGATAACCACTTAGCAGAAGAGGAGAGGAAATGGGAGGATGCAGAACAAATGTGAAATTCCCCTTCCTTCTCGAGCTCTTCTCTTACTGGTGCTCTCTGCAGCTATTTTTAGGGACAGAATCTTGGATGCAATGTCGTTTTCACATCCTTCTTAGGCAAGATCACTGCTCCTTGCTTGACTTTGAGAAACCATTCTTTAAAACCACAGCTAAAGAGAAAAGTCATTATGTGATCTGTCCATCAGTGCAACTCATTCAGGAAGAAACTGCAGCTTTTCACATTTCAGCCTCTGTTTGGATTTTTTGATGTCCTATGGCTCAAGTTGGTACTTCAAAATATTATGAAATAACATATTTTGGGTGGGTTTCTTGGCTATTCAGTCTGCCCACAACCACAAATCTCTGCTTCTGATTGAAACAGAGGAACACTATCAGTCATGGGCTATCACTCATGGGCTCTGCCGGGGAGGGAGACAAGTGGGTGTCTACCTACTGTGTAGTTCAGAGCTGCAATTACAAGGCACTTAAGGTTTCATCATTTACATTGCAGCAGTAGCCATGACAATGCAGCAATGGGGTGTGGGGTGGTAGCAAGCCAAGAAAGTACCCAGAATCCCAGTGCTAACTTTCAGACTGCATTCACTTCTTTCATTTTTTTTCCCCTACCTGCACTTGCTAAATTAGTTCTAAAGCAAATATAACTACCTGAGCTGCAAACATACCTTGGGAATGTGGAATGAGTATACCCTTAGGCAGAGGAATGTTGGGAATGAGAGCAACCTTTGGTAACAATGTTCAGTTCTAAAAATAGGTATGTTACAGCTGACAATAAGCATTTTTGCAAAGTATTGCTTTCAGATCCTATATTGGAACAGCTGGATTCTTAATCATTTTGCTTCTAGAGATGGTCTTTGGATTTCCAGAAACACCTAATGCAAAACTCATAAGCTGCTAAAGAACTGACTGTTAAGGGTTTTATTGTTTTTAAAAAATATTTACAAATTCATTCATTTAAAAATAACTGTATCCCTCCAAACAGAGATAGGTGAGTTTTATTCTGAATGTTCTCATAAAAAATGCTTTCAGATTAAACCTGTGAAATCTTGGAAACCTGGCTTTTTTTACTTGCTTGCTCACTTTGGAGGTTTTCAGTGTTTGCTGGTTTCGAGGTTCTATTTGTGTGTATTTTTATGGGTTTTTTTTGTTGTTAGTTTGTTTTGGTTTTGTTTTTTTGGTGCTTTTTCTGGGTTTTTGTTGGGTGTTTTTTTGGGTGTGTTTATTTGTTTGCTTATTTATTTTTTGTTTTGTTTTGTTTCCTGTTTTTTCTGAACCACTTTAAATACACAAAAAGTAAGAAAATAAAATTTTATAGCTATGGATTCCAATGCATTTCAGGACTGGGGTGAAAAATTAGATCAGTTCTAATTTCATCTAAACCAGTCTAACAATTGCTATCAGCAAGAATGCTACAATTGCCAGAATACATGGGAAAAGGAAATGACTATCATGACAAATAAGGATTGTATGACAGAAACCTTGGATTTACAGCAGAGAGAGTGGCAGTGCTTCTCTGTATATGTGCTTGTATGGTTGCACTTCTGATTGGCAAGAGAATTACATCTGTAGTCTTTGTTTGCTTGTTGGTAGATTGTGGCTTTCTTATTATTTCTCCTGGCTTGTTTGACTCCTAGACCACAACTCAGATTGCAGAGATGAGTTGAAATATCCACTTACATGAGAGCTAAAGTGCTACAGACAGAACTAAAATGTGTTACAAAGAAAAGAAAATAGAATTATTATTTCTACTGTGTGCTACTTTCTTCAGTTCCTTTATCTTTTTATTTTGGTATGAAAATTAACATTAAAAAAGTTAAAGCAAAGGAAAAAATAGTAAATAATATAAAATAAAATCTGGAATTCTTGCTTATATGGAAACAACCAAAGCCATACAGTTATTTCTGTGGCATTCTTACATATGGTATTTCAGAGGTACTATCTTCATACACTCAGAGAAAGAAGGAAATTATTTTTTATGGCTACCTTTTTCAATCTATGACATTAACTAAGATACTATATTTACATTTTACTACAATCTTTCTCTCATTGTTCACACCCTGAATCTGCACAGAAGCAGAGACTTTCAATTCTGGTCTCAGAGGAAAGCCACAGCACAGCTCCTGCACTAAGCCCTTGGTTCTGTACAGAGGCTGATGCTGGGACAAGGCTGAAGGACCACTCCCAAAGGCAGAGAAGTCTGTTCCTAACATGGCTGACCCAGTAGAAGAGGAAGCATTTCGTTAACACAGACTGTGTGAAGCATGTCCTCCGATGAGGAACAGGCTTTGATCTGCAGGGCTGGCAGCTAGGACACTTTGTGCCAACAGTACCCTCTAAAATCCTTATTCTCATGCAGTGGTGAAAATGCAGTAACCTGAGACAGTCCTCCATCCTAACAGGTTCCAGTACTCACACAATGTCTACAGAAAAAAAGTCACAACCTGGATCCCTGGGTTTCAAGCACGTATATACATGTGTGATTAGTCTTGTCATTGATCTTATTAAGGGAGAACTTTTCTTTGAGCTAAACAAAGAATCATTGTCCTTTCATGAAATTGCAGTATTGTCCTCCAATTCAAGAGGATTTCCTTGAATTGGCAAGGCAAGTTATATCCATCTTTGAAGCAAAACTTCCTTTGACTTTAGGAAAGCACAGATCATGCCACAGATGACTTCAGTGAAGATGAATGAGAAGAATCTGGTCCTTGATTTGTTTAAGCTTGGCTGCAGGGAGGATGTTACTTTGGATGAGGGGTGTAGTTAGGAAAAAAACAGTTTTCACATTGCATATGATCCGTGTGAGTGCTGGAAGGGCACTCACAGACTATTTGCTGTAGAATGGGATGGGACAGTCCCAGCCTGTGACTGCCTGCTCAACTGCACAATCATATCAGAGAGACTTTCAGTCCTAAACTGCACAAGCTCCTGTTTTCTCCTAATCTCCCAACAGTTATCGAAGGAATTTGTCTTGTTGTATTCATGTTCTTAAAACAAAATTACTTTTCTTAGAGGTCTAGTGTATTCTTCTTCAACTCTTAGCGAATCAATGTCAAGGAAATAATACAGGAAATTATTTTTTATGCCTATTTCTTTTGGCAGTGCGCTCTTGATTAGCATCCAAATATTGTGATGAATCTGAACATTATTAGGCAGAGGCTCCTGACAAAACACACTTCCACAAGTCAGAACAATTTGTGATTGTATCTGCTGTAATTTTTTATTATTTTGAATGAGCGACTTGGACCTTTGAGGCACTGAGAGCCACTGCAAACTCTGTAGGTCTGTCCAACCACAGAGATGTCTGCTATGCTATTTACACTCTCTTAATTCTCCAGTAAGAGCTGGATGTTGAAATGGTGTGATAGGGGAAACATGTATCCAATAAATCCACTCTGACTTTATGCGTATGTTTCCTCTGAAATGAAAATATCTGAAAAAGTGTACATGGTGTTACTTCATGGGGCTTTTCTTACAATGTCACAATGCAAGTTAATATTTTCTTTCAAGAAGAGGCAATAAGAGCCTGCCTTCTCACAGTTTTTTGCATTAAATAAATTGGCAACCCACTATAGTAATTTAAAACATGCATATATTACTATGTAGGACTATTTTCTGATACTAAAATTAGTTGTCCATTTGTTTCAAATTGCCATTTCTGAAATTTGCCATTTTTGAAATATACTAATGTAGTTGTGAGGATTGAAGCATGGAGATGTGAGTTGAAATCTCAGTAAAAACAGTAACTTTTTTAAATTGCCATTTATGGGCTTTGGATCAGTTACAATTTGAGTTTCACGGGATGTTCTTTTGTTCAGAAACATTCTGGCATAATCCATGGTTAGCGGCAAAAATGTCCATTATGAAGCAATGTAAAGTCACCAAATTGATTTCCTGCTGTATTTTTAATGACATTCTTTTGCATTTGCAGCCAGTGGTCTGAGCCAAGGGGGTCATTGGTGTCCTAGGTATTCAATAGAGCCAGAAACTGCATATACTAAAATACACAGGCTCCAAATAAACAGACATAAAGCCAGGAAGCTTAAAAAGTATTTTCTGTGTTCTTTAAACCCAAGCAAGTAAAAATAATAGCAATGCAATGATTTCAGACCCTGAAAATACTTACTATGAAAGTGGAACCTTAATGTCTATTAATATCTGAAATGTTTTTCCAGTTTTACTTTGGCAGTTTCTTATACATTCAAACCAGGATCTAGCTTCAGAGAGAAGCTTTAAACAGAAATCTAGAAACAGTATTTTTGATAATTTCAAAAAATTATATTGCCACTTGTAAATCAAAATACGGGTTTTATGTCTCAGAGAACAGCCAATAAATTATTCTGAGAAGGTGCCAATATTTCATAAACTGCATATGTGCATATTGGGGTCTTTCAGCCTTAACTTGTACCTATTGCTACCACAGAGACCTATAAAACTTCCTCCTCTCATAAGTAACACTTGAAAGACTTGTTTTAAACTATTTTTGAAAAGCATTATTTTCTTAATAATGTTGTATATTTATATTGGGGTTTTAAACACTGGCTTGTATCTAAGATTTAAAAGCTTTTTTTTTTTTGAGTGCACCATGCAGATAAATATATCTGTATTTCTATATTGAAATAAAAGGCTGTTTATATTCGTATAAGGAACCATAAAAGTGCTAGGAACCAATAGTAGGAATAAAATTGCTATTTGCATTTGTTTTGTTACCAGTGATAATATTTTTCATGTTTTCATGTGAGATATTGATTGGAGTATTCTCTGTCCTATCTCAGTAAATGAAGGATGGTAATATGTAGTCAATACGAAGAAGAATTTCACAACCAAACTGTGACTTGTTTCCTGTAGATTTCTGTTTCAAGCAGCTCTCTTTCTATCATGGGACTGGACAGTCCAGATGTCCTTTAGGACATGGGATGGTGTGCTGTTACTATGACTGACCAAATGCAGTGACCAAAGAAGTTTTCTGGAAAAATGCAGGAATTTTTGAGCATTATTTTCTCCTAAAAGGAAACAGTCAACATTAAATATACACATGCAGACACACATACACATGTACATGCACAAAAATATGTCTATTAAGTATGAAAACCTGAGACTAAGAGGGAATGTTTCAAATGTTGTTTTGAAATGTTAAAAATATAGCTATTTCAAAATGAAATATTTTTTCTTCATTACAGCATTCATGAAGAAATATTATCCTGAAAATTGCTGATATTTAGACCATTCTCATCCCATTTTACAAAGAAAACATATGTCAGAATATCAATGTTTCCACTGGAACAGGGATTTTGAACAGCTCTAATCAGTGCAATTTTCATTAGCTTTTGCTCCGATGTTTGTATCTGTCTTCAAAACAATTGCTGTTGGCTTCTTGTCACTCAAAAAAAAAAAAAAGCCTGGAGTCCAGAGATAAGGAAGAGATCTCACAAATTCATCTAATCTATTCTCCTCAGTACCACGTAAACCTGATACAGATGTTATTAAAAACTACCCTGTGCACTGATCTGCTTTTTTTCCCAGATGGGGTAGAGTCATGTTGAATCCCTCCTAAATTCATACTTGCTCTTTCATCACTAAATAAAGATTCACCTCACCTAGTCTATTGTTACCAGAAAGTTGTGCACCCAGTTGAAGATAATCAGCCATTCTCTGTCTATAACTGCAGCAGAGAAAGGATTGTCTGTCTTCCCTCAACACCCGTAGGCCCTGACAGAGGAAGATTTATTTATCCATTGTGGAATGCACAGGACATACCTTCCCAATGATAGTCCTCTCCTCTGATTACCATGGGGAAAAGTAGATTAAATTAGATGCTTGCATTGATTTTTTCTTAGGTCTTCAGCTAGACATGCCCATTTAATGTAGTAAAGAACTTTTACTGCATTAGCACCTTATAACTTTCTGTATCTCTTTTCACCCAAGAGCTTAATGCTTTATAACCCCTAAGTCATTGTGATTTTTGATGTAATGTTTTTTTAAAGTTAGTCAGGCTGAATGTTAAATACAAATGACATAACAAGATCTAACATTCAGTCTTTGCTGCTAATTTTATGAGAATAACAGACAAGTGACGGAGAAGGATAAAATGGAATTAAAAGTTACTGCATCTTCTTTGGCCTAAGAAGATACTAGCAAGCAAGTGTCCTCAAATAATAGAATTAACATCTTAAAAGAGAATGTTTATGAATGTTGAAGAGCAAAAAGGGTGCAGGATCAGTCAATATTAAGCAGTGAAATAAAAAACTGAAGAATGAAAGCGTGAAGTAAAGAAAGTTGAATTGCTACAACCTCCTCAATTCTTTTGAACATCAACATGAAGTGAGTGAACTGACAACTCCTTTTGCTTTTGAACACCCTTTTCCCTGTACCATCCTGAGTCACAGAGAGAAGTTCTGTGTCAGAGCTGCAAGAAACTTTATACCTTTTGCCTCTGTTCAACATAAGTAGCTTCAGTGGCATCAAACAACCTTCAACAAACCAGGACTTCAGGACATGTACAGTTCAATATACTACAGAAGATTCTGAGCTGTAGGAAACCCATGAAAATAATCAATCCCTTTTTTTTTTATTTTTTTTCAGATGAGAGAGAAAAAAGAAAAAGGGAGAAACTGAAGACATTCCAGAACTTTGGACCATAAGAGCCAATTGGAATATAGGAAGAGAAAGCTTAGGAAAATTCAATTTTGATTGAATTTCATGAAAATTCTTATCAAAAAAGTGGATTTTACATTCAAGCCACACCAGTTATGACATATAAGAAAGTGTGAGGAACAGCACACTGAGATTTGATAAAGATTTGATAAAGATGCAGATTAACCTCTGAATCAGTGAATCATCTCAGTTTCTGTATTTCACAAGCAAAATATGAATGTCCAGATACTGGCAGTGAAAATCAGATGTTTGATTTTTATCAGTGGGAAGATGGACATAATGACTACCAGAGAGCTAGAGATAAGAGGAAAAGACAGAATTGATGTCTGTGCATTAATATATGGCATGTCCAGATTTCACTGAGCTGGTTTTTATATTTCTTTCTTTTTAGTAATATAAGCACGAGTGAAAAAACAGTAAGCATGAGAAACTGCTTCTTTCACAACTGTAAAAATTGGTTAAACATCCATGCTGAAATTAATCTCCATGAAATTCGGCAATATGAAAACTTCAGTATATGTGAATTTTTTGAGATTCAGGCAACATTTGGTAATTTATTTGGTCAATACATACCAGCAACATTTAGAAATTCTGAGACAGAAACTATGATCCGTGCTTTATAGTCAAGATCAAACACTAACCAAGTGTGAAAGGAAAAAAGAAAATAATTATGTTTTAAAGCTGTTCAAAGATCCCTAGATTCCAGGAAATGCTGCAAATATATGCATATTTTACATATATATTACCTCCCTATATAAGTATCTTCATGATGGTGAACTTATAAGTTTCTTCTCTATCTTTTTCTAAAATGAAAATTAATGAGAAGCATTTGAGGTGAACTCTATTTTGGAACACACCCCTTTGATGAATTTCACTCAAGTGCTGTTGATGGACTTCGTTCTTTCTGGGAAGTCAAGATGCTTTTTGTTTGTTTGTATGTCCTTTAAACCACAAATTTAATTGTTTGCTTCCCTGGCTGTAATGAAATAAGAAGATAATGAGTTTTTCATTGTTCACTAATTGTCTACTAAAGATGAGACACAGTCAGCCAACTGTAAATTGCTGCTTTACTGTAATGTTTGGATATTTCAGTGCAAATAGTCACAAATACATCTGTTCCTGCATAAAGTGAAATGTCTGTGTTATGAAAACAAGCTGATGTAGAGAGCAATAAAAAAATAACTCTGATGACTTCTGTTGATTAGGATTTGGTGTATTGTTTGAATTGCTTTTGACACCTCAGAAAATCGCTGGCATGTTTCAGGACCATAAAGACAGGTGATATTTCACCAGCTTTTCTTGCTCTATAGTATTTAGAATTTGAAACCTGGAACTGATATTCACAGACAATATAACTCCTAGGATCTAAGTTACTTTGCAATGCGAAATGAAAAAACCTGTTAAGGCTCAACAGGCACCATCTTTTTCTTATCTTGGATGGTTCTAAAAATAAAGGTTCCAAAGATAAGTTAAGCATCAAAGTTATGTTAACTTTGAATTTCCTGGCATGTGTCTTCTCAGCTTTTTTTCTATCTGTTTTTAGAATGGGGTAGATTTAACATTCTAATCTGATCCAAACTTCCCTCAAGGATCAAGATGGAAATTTTAACCCTATTGAGTTTAACGGCAGTTTTAGTATTGATATGAAACTGACTAGGATTTCATGTTAAAATTTTCAATCAGATCATCCATAATGTATAAGTTTCAGTTCAAAGGCAGAAAATGACTGTTTCATCAGCAAGCCCATTTCTCTCTGGAACAGGGAGGTGTCAGTAGACAATGTTTCAAAATGGACTTGGTCCAAAACTCATAAAAGAAAAAAGACTTGTGTAAGAAGAACAACTGGTTCTTGTAGCTTTTTGGTGACTTTGACAATATTTCAGTATGTTCAGAAATTACACTGCTAATTCTGAAACACTGGTCAGAATTACACTACTACTTCTTAATAGCCCAGTTCCCTTTAATAAAATACACAACCCACCCCATTTGAAAGAGAAATATGTTGAATAGTTAGTGACCACAAGATACTGTATCATAATTTCATAGAAGCAAAAAAAAAAAAAATAATCAAAGCAACAATTTGCTTTGTCAAAATCTGGCTGTGAACGTTTTGACTTAAATTATTATTATACCATTATTATGATGTATTTTGATTTCAGATTATCTAAATTTAGACTGTGTTTTTTTTTTCCATGGGTCATTGAAGGTGGATGTTGTTTTATTTATTTATTTTCTGAGACCATCCACCTTTTATTTCTATTTCATTAAAGAGACAAATGAAAGTAGAGATAGTTCACAGATTAGAAATTGCTGTCCATGCTAGCAGGACTATTTTGATATTTACTCTTATTTTATATATTTATATATTCATATACCTCTTGTCCATAAATATGAATATTTAGATTTATATTATGTAGATTTATATTATGAGCCATGTTTGTAATCACTGGCATCGGGTGCATTGTTTTGGTAAGAAAGGACAAGGAAAGGTAACTGAGAATTAGCAGAGCAGGTGCTCAGTGCTTTTAAGAATAAGAACTAGGGGGACAGTCAATCACTGCTTCATTTATTATTAGCCCCAAATGCAGCGATGGTCTTGGGGCCATCTCTGAGTGTGTTGCTTGGAAAAGGGATAGTACTTTTCTTACGATTTATGGTTTAATCAAGGGCTTTGAGTCCTCCCAAGCCAATGAACATTCAGTTCGTAGCAATTGTTTTTGGCTTAAGCCCAGAGTTGTAGCTCATTCTCAGAGCAGTGAAGAAGCAAAGCTTGTCCAGCTAAAGCACCTGCAGCAGAAGAGGCAGCAGGTCCAAAACCAAGCACTCTGTTCTCAGACAGAGGCTTCTGCTGCCTGTGACTGAAGAAACAATGAGCAAAATACTGGATAAGTACTCACTGTGATGCAGGAAAAAGGATTTGATATGCTTAACAGCATGAAGAATAAAACAAAGTCTCAAAAGGGAAGGAGCAGAAACTCCATTAAATCAAAATCCAAATCCACCCCAACTCTTCTTGGAGTTGGGATGGTTGAGAGGAGGGACACACATCTATCCATGTTTCTCCACAAATCAAAATTTTGCAAAGATCTTGCCAAGCAACCCAGGAATCTCCAGAAGATATAACATCTGTTACAGAGGGTAAAGTCCAAGCAGCTATGACAAGATTATTCTGAATTAAACTTCAGAAACATTTTCTATGCTTCCTCATTATTAGTAGCTTTAATAACAGTGGTGCCTATATATAATAATTTTTCTAAATGTGTGTGCTTTTGCTACTTGCAGGGGCCATTACAGTTGCTCGTAGTAAAACAGGTTACATTTTTTCACCAATTGCCATCTATCCTATGTCCATTTCTCACTAAGACTGCAGGATTAGAACAGGTGCTTTCCCACCACAGAGAATCTAAAACACAACTAGTGACTGAAACTCTTTCAATCACTTGGTTACTTGTCTACTTGAAAAACATAATGAAAGGAGTACCAGGAAAAACATATATGTGTGTAAGTGGGTATTAATATTACCTAGTGGTGAATAGACTGAGTTTATGCTCAGCACTTCTTACCAGGCAAACACTGCTAGTCGTGATAGCATTTACTGTCTGGCTAAAAGAAGAAACCCATTAAGGAAAATACTTGGCATCATTTGCAAAATTCAGCCTGTCTTCAGCCCTATGCTGAAATGAGATTGTTTTCTGTTGATTTCTCAACAGAAAGGGCTTGTCCACTATGAAGACTTTTTTGCCTCCAGAGGATCTGGTTGTGTTTGCTGTTAACTTGAGACTTTTCTCTTAAGCTGGCTGGGCTGTTTCCAGTGCTGTGGAGAGTTCGGTTTTAAGGCCCACCAAAGGAGCATCACAACAGCCCTGCTAGTGTAGGTTGCTGGATGCATGTTTTGAATTAATATGTCTCTACAAACCACAGACTCTACCCAGCTACTGCCAGTGAACACCTCAGCAAAATGCCAGGCAATTTTTCCCTTTTTTTTTTTTTTTTCTTTGTGTCCTACATCCTGAGTTAAATTTTGCTTTGATGGATTCCTAAAGGTGACTTCTCATAAAGTGCAGAAGAAATATTTAAAAAAAAGAAGAAGAAATATTTAAAAAATGGCATAAAAACTGCAATTAAATTTCTTCACATAGGGTAAAATAAAAAATGTGATTCCTTTGAAGAAACATATAACACTTTTTTTTTTTTCAGATCCTTTTTCTTCTCTCTAGGACCTTTATTTATTGCATATTTCAGCAGCTACTATCAGGTGATGAGTCTATCAAATGATAATGTAACTGCTGACTTCATTTATTAAACTTCACAAGGGCCAGGCATGGAGTGTAAATAGAAAAATCACTATCTCTGGATGCCAACAATGATAATTGCAGCTACAGTTACTGTGAAGGCAGTGGAGTGCTTTTGCAGAGTAAATGAGACACAGGGTTTTTTTCAGTAGATAAACATCCTGTTATAGTTCTGAGTGAGTGGAGAGATAACACAACGCAACTGTTCAACAAATGCACTCCTTATCACTTGACTAGTTGAAGGGAACAGGTAGGAATTATAAAGTCAAGTAAAAATATAGGAATTATTATTGAAACCTGATCAATAAAGAGATAGATGGTCTGATTTATCTATAGATCAACACTACACAGAGAATGAATTTTCAAGTTACATCTCTGCATTACTCAAAAAATAACTACCTTTGTCTAGCACAACATTCTCCTCTGTCTTCCCAAGTCTCTCTTCAGTACATTCCCATAGGTATCTTCCAGCATTTATGATCCTCATAAATCACTCTGATTTGAGGGCCTAAGCTCAATGCAGCATAATATTTAGAATGAAAGACAGAGGATGGACAATTCATTCAAAAGAAAACAAATTTGGGCACAAACTGTAGAGGTCTTATTTTCATGCACAGACAAGGTTCAGATGCAAGCTTTGAGGGGTTTGTCAGGAAAACACTGAATGACTGAGAATGCAAATCGTCGGACACTGCAAGGCAGCAGAAAGGGAGCTGCGCCCCGCAGTTCACAGACTCGTTCCTGGGTGACTCTTCCCTTCAGCGAGAGTGAACAGACCTGTCACTGTTCTGGCAGTTGGAACTCATTCATCTCTCCACTCGAGGCCAGCGCTAGAAATAGTCAGCAATGGGATCTCCAGACCTTCTTCAAAATCTCCTCTCTTGCTTTTGCAGGAGATGCAGGGGGATTAGTGGGTTCTACTGCCAGTCGTAAGAGCTCCGGAGAGGGCAGAGTTCAGGGGCTGGCTGTGCTTTCTCTCTGAGTGATTTCTGCAGCCTCAAAGATTAAGGAGAAAGTTTAATTGCTTACCAGCATCAGCTATAAGCTTGGAAGCAGTGTTCATTACGCCACCATCCTTTTACTAGGGCCAGTTGGATCAGACTGTTCACTTGTGGCTCAACTTCTGAAGCAACAAAATGGCAAGAATACTATTTCTCCATTGTGGATCTCAGATAAAATGCATTTTGACAGCACAAAGATGTTGGTTTTTTTATTAACCATCTTATGTTAGGATAAAAGGCTGAAAGAGTTGTTATTTCTGAATGTATCTGATAGCAGAAATTATTGTCTTTGTTTTGTTTTTTTTTTTGCCAGCAGTGAAAAAACAAAAGCAGATTTTGGGGCAGGTGGTAAAAAAACAGATGCCATTGAAAAATTAATAAATCTTCAAATAATAGCAAGAGTAACTTCTCAAGTGAACTCAGACTGAAGTTTTTTTGGTAGTGGGTCAAACTAACATATGGTCTGCTTAGACACTCAGATGACAGACAGAATCTGAACAGAAGCAATCAAAACAAAATCTGTTAAGGAACAGACAGCAAGAATATGATCAGTGAAGGCAGGAAAATTAGATTGACAGCTGAGAGAGGCTGATAAATGATAAATAAGTAATTTGGCTTTTTATTTTTTCCAATTCATGCAGTTGCCCCCTGCTATACTATTTCATAAGCTTTGGATGTCTTAACAGGTTGATAATAGGAAAATAATTTAAAATTAAATATCTTGTTTCCACAGGGAGTATAACACAAAGCATCACTGATCCTGTTTCCAACATGATACACGTTGGCAGTTGACTGACTTTAATATCTCATTTGCATCAATAGAAAGTAGACCTTGATATGTTTCTATGCTCATTTTTGCCAGACTCTCTGCAGTGTCAGGCTTTGCTGAACACATGGTGGAACTGAAAGACCCAGACAAATCTCCAACAGGCAACTGCAGCGAGAGAGTCTCTGCTTTGGCTTTCTTGGTTTGCTAATTCCACTGCAACACACCCTGGGAGAAGGTCAGGAAAGGTAAATGCTAACTCAACTGTGCCACTCCACAGCTGCCAGACACAACATGGTTTTAATATTTGTAATTATAGAATAGCAGTTTCTGTGACCCCATGTTCACGCTTTCAGAGTTGCAAGAGTAATGAGAAGAAGTTAAAAAGTCAATCTTTGCTGATTACACTCTCAGCAGTGGCATTTCTTAGAGAAATGTTAACTTTCATAATGGACAAATTAGTGATTCTATAGTATAAGTAAAAATCATAAATGACCTTAAGTATCTATCAACAAAACTCAAAACAGACTGAGAGTGTGAGAAAGTGAGAGTTAGGTGCCATGTAAATAAATGTATGTATTCCAGAGAGGCGACTAAAACCTGACCATGTCCAGGGAGATTGAAAGTTCAATATTTAGTTAAAGGAGCTGCACCAAGGCTTTATGGATGGGACTCCAGGACTGATAGTTTCCTGATTGGAGGCAGGAAATAACAGATCAGTCCTGGGTGCTGGCTCTTAAATGAGAATAGAATATTATTTAATTGGTTTAACTAGCCAGAACTAGAACCAAATCTCAGGTTCTGAAACAAGCATCCCTCTCACAGCCTTTCCTGTGCCTCAGTAAGGCCTGATTTCCTTCTTTGCACAGTGTCACAGTCTGAACATGAGGGACAGAAAATGTTTCACCCTCAGGCTGAATTGCAATCAGGTGCTTAGGGTCCTCACTGTGGATGCATTTTTTTAAAGAAGATGTTTAACAATGAAGATCCAGGGTTTCTTTTGAGCCACACATCCTCACCTCGTTTGGGTGCCTAATTCTCACAGAGGGAAAAGCATTTAGGACTCTCCATTGTTTAAAGCATTTGTTTAGTTAGTCAAGGTGACTTTCCAGTCAGAAAGAATCACACCATCTTGCTGTGGCCATGCCGTGGTCCCCACCTCACTCACCAACAGCTGGATTCCTAGGGATCCATTGGTGAAACGCTGGAAATGGAAGTGCCAAAAATGGGCAGTGGGAACAGCGAAAGCCCTTGGTGAGCAAAACCTTCTGCTGGCAAAAGTGACATTGCTTCTCTTTCCTTACAGGGATGCATTAATTTGTCATGGCTAGGTGCTCAAGTTAAAAGGATGGTTATTCAATAGTTAATACAAAACTTAGCCAAATACACAATGGGATGGAGGTGCATCTTATGAAGTCTTTTCTCCCTCAGTGAAAAAAAGACAAAATTCTTTGCTGTATAATATCTTATTAATATTTAAATTAATAAAACCTTTCTTGGGTTTTATTTTGCAGGCAGTTCCAGGTTGTATATTTGCATTTTAAATTAATTTCTATTTGTGTTTTTCTACACTTCTATGAATAAGGAGTTGGATTCCAGAATAAGACTGCTGGACTACTGTCAGGGTTTTTTTTTTTAGGCACTTATGGCGCAAGACTCAAGGGTAGTCTCCCCGACCAACCTCTAAGGGTCCCCTGATATCACGGCTAAGGTGGCAAAATGAGGAATGGGTCCACACCACAGCTCTGGAACTAAATACTTTAATAACCACAAAAGAAAATGTGGGACAAGGCCCAAAACATGTGCACATACTATGAGAGCTAAGGGTAGAAGACAAGGCTGAGGGAAAATCCAGGGTATTTATAAGGGATGAGGAGAGGTGGGTCCAGGGTGAGAATCCAATGGGTGAAGGGAAAAGTGGTGCAAGGGAGGAGTATGGGGCAGTAACCAGTAAGGTAGGATGGGTGGAACAATGTGGTGAACATGAACCAGTGGGGGTACAAGGATACAAGAACTTTCCAGAACTGGGAGGAGAAAAGGGATGACATAACTGGGAACAGAGGCAACCAATGGGAAATGAGGGTTATAAAGCTTTACCATGAACAGTTTTAAAACCTTTGACAACCTTCTTAGGAACTGTTACAAACTTAAACAAATGCTCTCCAAGGTCTGGGGCCAAGGGCAACTCATCAGAAACACTGATCTGGTTTAGGATGTCAGCCAGTTCAATTCCTACAGACTATTATTCCAGACATGAAATATCAGGATGTGTATATTTATATTTCCTAAAGGATATATTACCGAATGACAGAAAGATGATGGAAAAAAATAATACACATGAAACATGAAAGTATGAGATGTACAGAATTTGTAAGTCCTCTGAGACACCAAGAAAGATTTTCTGCCTAGAGATAAAGAAAATAATTTGCAAAATAGTAGAACAATAGGATGTGCTTAAGTCTGTATTAAGTCATTTTCAAGTGTCATCAAATGGATGAAAAAAATCCATAGAATCCACACAGATTGCACGAGTTATCTACGTTCAGATTATGATTTACACTGAAAAGAGGATTATCCCTGCATTGCAATGGTGAATGTTAAAATCAAGGCAGGGCTTGCTTTTCATGCAGTTGAGATGAAAACAGCTTAAACTGCACTGGCTGGTTCATGTAAGGTAGAGGTGAAATTAGAAAAAGGATGACCTGAAAGATGGAAACTCTAAGGTCTATTCAATAGTTTTTTTCAGATGGATGACTGTAATTTTATGTTTCCACTATGTTACATTATAACATTGCCCAAAATCCATTAGATTCTTTCATTTGTGGAACTTAAGGGTTGGGAAATGTTTCTGATTGGAACTCAAAACACACACACCACACTCAAGAATGTCACCCTGATAAGGTTCAAGAACTCTCCTAGTAAAATTCTTTGTGTTTCACGCACAGAATTAAAGGTTACTATTCCCCATCTGAGCTGCAGTCAGTGTTCATCTCAATAGGTGAGCTGTCTGCTACAAAAGAAAATCAAAGTGCTTAGCCGAAACTTTCTGTTGTTTACTTTTTCTTAAAGCACTTCAATTGGGTCATTTGTGGCTCTCAAAATTTCACTTAATCCCTTACCTGTGTTGACCAAAACCACACACTTTTTGTTTTACTTTTCTAGACTTACCATAAATGCCAAAAGTCCCAGTTCCAGTGATGCATGGACCAGTAAGAAATTTATGTCAGTCCTCAAAGCACACTGGTTTAGAAGTCCACTTCTTTCAGTGGCTGCTTACTTGAAGCTCTCTTTCTGCAAAAGTGAGACACTAGACAATTTGATTTTTGCCATTTGAGAACTGCAAAGTAGTAGTAAATATTTTACTATCCGTTTTATGTTTTTTAGTAAATGAAGTGCATAAAGGAACTAAAGACATTATAGCATTTTCTGTATTTCTATTCCTTCTTTACAGCCCCCCAAACATTAGGTGAAAATCTGTAAGTTTATCTATAATGTTCAATGATACAGCACATAGATTCTAATAGATAGTATTACAGTGCATAGATCTCTCAAAGCAGAGGCTGATGAGAATGGATTTCACTGCACGTGGAATTGGAAATGTACTTGTCAACTAAGCATTTCAACAATATTAAATTCATAATAAAAAAAAAATAGTCATTCTAGGTGTAATTCTGTGGGATTGCTAAGGTATCTGGCTGCCATTCTGAAAGAAATGGTGTATTTGATGGTTTTTTTCCATACCACAGACTGCACGGCAAGAACTGCAAAACTGCTCTATTGAAAATTGATTTTAACCCTATGTTCATTAACACGTAATTTGAAAGAAGAATTTTTAAAACCAGCAATAAACTCCCATTCAGTGCTGAGTGTGTATAAAAATACTTTATGGAATTATTTTTAAATACTTTTTTTATCACTTCTTGTATCTCTTTGCCCTACCTAATTACTTAGTCAATACCTGTGGTGTGGAATTGTTTTTGCCAGGGAAAGCAATCAATGATATCACTAGAATGATACTCAGTCTGAACTTATTTGCTTGGATTTAGATCTAAGGTTGGCTAAGCTACTCTCAAGATGTAAGGTGGCTGCAATTTTCAGTTCACACTAGAGACAGTCACAAGAAAATTCAATATTTAAATATGGTGAAGCATTATTTTCAAATAACTTGAGCAGCAGTAAGCTGTTCAGAAGTAACTCAGAAGTGACCACAGAGAATATTTTTGAGGTATTTCATTACACTAAAAAAGGAATTTTCAACAGAATTTAGCCATAAAATATGTGCAATTGAAGAAGCAAGAAAGCAAAATGCTTGCCTTGCTGATTAACACACAGTATATTTATCAGCAGTCCTGACTCTTGAGTTTAAATTAGCAAAGCATGATTAAGCTACCATCAGGTGACATGACCACCACAGTCCCTCAGGACATCCGAGGATTGTAAGACATGGAGCTAATGAATTTTCAGGCAGTTGGTGGGTTAAGTGAATAAGAAGGAAATTACTTCTTAGGAAACTGAGACATGAGAGAGTCTGGACATAATTTCAGTTTCCATTTTACTAAGGCTGCTTTTTGAGGTGAGCATGATGATTCTATCACTCAAATACTAGTAGTTCTCAAAGGACTTCTTGCAGACCAGCCTTCAAGCTAGGAGAACCAACAGCGGTTCAAAGCACAAGAAGGAAAAAAATCATAGCAGCTCAAGTAACTGCATTATTCCTTGCCTCTCTCCATTGCCATTGCAAAACTTAGGGACCCTTCTAGAAGAGTCTGAGTAGCCCAGAGCAGGTTAGAGTACATCTGACCTACTCTAAAAGTATATCTCGTATGTCTTATTTTCTTACTGTTACTCTACTCTGGACTAAGAATATTGTAGTGATAAAACCACGCTGGCTGGTGCAGACACACAGCATCCTATAACCATAAGACCAGGATCACAGACAAGATCATGCAATGATCATTTGGGATAAAGAGGAAGCAGGAGGTTTGTAGTCCAACCTCCTGCTGCAAGTGGGATCAGCTATGAGATCAGATCAGGTTGTTCAGGACCTTTATTGAGCTCCTTCCATTACACCCACAGCACTCACTGCAGGTTTGCAGGAAGGTACTGAGTTTGCTCTTCAGTGAGTTGCTCTCAGCCGAGACAAAAGATAGGGAAGAGTGGGAATGCTTACATAATCTTAGTTAAGATGTCAGATGAAAAGCATTTTTTTTTTACTTATCTTAGGCATGAATAGGCTCAAGCTACAGGCAGCTGTCTGACCACAGCTGTCTGTCCTACCCTGCTCTGCTAGTGGGTACTTTTTACCTTGCTACGTTTGTCACACAAAGAACAGGAGAGCCTCAAAAAGGAAAGATAAAGAATAAGGAGCAGTCCCCTGACAGCAGAGAAGGAGAGAGAAATACAGCCTTTAGGTTCAGAGGGATGTAAATGGAGTGTTTTGAAGAAAGCAGGAGTAAGTTATCCAAGGGAAAGTTCATAGGCAAGGATCTGTTATACACAGCTTGCAAACACAGGCCTGTGATTTATTAGGAAGACCCACTTTATTGCTGTAAGACCTAAACAGCATGGCTTTCAAAGTTTCCAGTTTCACAAACACATAGGTTAGATTATGCTTGTTTTTCTCTGGTCACACGTGTGACCCTGATCCACAGCTCAGTGGAAGCAGCATTAGAAAAATACTCACTGCTATAATATCACAAAGAGGTGATAAGAGTCTTTCTTCACACAAAGCAGATATGATGAGTGCTTTTGAATAAGCTACACTGCTGGGGTGATTGTATTGATTGGGAAAAGAGGGATAATCATGCACTGATTTACTTTTTTTTTTTTAAATCAGATATGCTCCTGAATTTTCTAAGCAAGAAAATCTAGTGGATAAATTTATTACAACAGTATAAATTTATGCACTGACTCCTGTCTCAAATTTTTTGCAGTGTGACATTTGTGATCCTTCCTGGAGGTGGCTGCATTTCAGGAGTGAGACAACATCTGAGTGACCAATTCATCTTGCCTGTATAGTGTGATACAAATGCATCAGGATTTATTGCTATCTTTATTTATTCCTGCATTATGTATACATACACGAATATGTATATATGCGAGATAGCAGCAGCAAGTTTTATTGTATTCTTTATTATAATGGTAGTGCCCAGACCACTCAGGGTTTATCCAGTGGAAAAATTTTGTAAAGGTTCCAGAACTACAGAGCAGTGAATACACCTCAAGAAATTTTTCTAAAACACTTCAGCTTCTGCACAGGGCTATAAAAATAAATAATTCATGCTCTTTCACCTCAAGAGGCACCACTGTGGGATTGGATTCTTTCTTTCAGTGTGACCCACTGAATGGTTCAGAACAGTTACAAGAGCTCTCCCGTAAGCAGAGATGGGACTACTGAGGACGTGATGGTTCTGCTGTCAGACCACCTTGCAGATTGCTGGTCAAACAGGTTGTGACAGGCAGCTTCTTCTCTGACTTTCCTCTGCTGCTCAGAAAAAGGGAACTCCAGACTAGACCTTTAAGCCTGAAGAACCAGATACCCAGGGTCCAGGATATCATTTGAAGACACCTGTGTTTAGAGTATATCCTCTCACTCAGAGCCTTGCAAAGCTCTCATTCCTGCAATATACTTGTTATTGTTGAACAGAGCTAGAAAAGCCTCCTGCTGGTGTTAACGATAGCCCTCTTTCTCATGAGCTTCATCCTTTGTTTCCCAGTCTGTGTCCTTTGCTAGGTCAAGATGTTCTTTTCTACTCTTCCTTTCTTGACACAACCTGTTTTCTCCCAGTAAATACAGGGAACTGATGTAGAAAGAAACTGACTCTATTGCCAGAGTATTTGCTTCATTAAAGGGCTGTCTCATCAAGGAGCTATTTACATGTTCTTCCTGCTGCCACATTACCTGTGTCTTTTTGAAAAAAGCCAAGTCCCAAAGAAGTGTCTCAGCCTATAAAGTAGACAACTAATTCAAAATCCTCAACTAGTCAATGTCAGCATTATCCACAGAAATCTCATACTTCTTAAAACTTGTCCCAGTGCTTGACTTCTTCTCTAGCATTCCTGGTGTCAAACTGCTGTTTTGTGGATGCCTCAATATTGCATCCTGACACACAGTTGTAAAAAAAAATTAGCCAGTGCACAGATCTGGGCATGGATTTCTGAGATTGCTTTCTTTAGGTGAAGGTCAGGCACTGCAGTTCCATTTTCCACAGGCAATCAGTATGCATTTCCACCCAGCTGAATGGAGCACACGCTCTGCCCCCACTGACAGACCTCCATCTTCTACTTTGAAGTAAGTGAATGAGACAGCCAGCCTGAATTTGCCTTTTTCCTTTTGGCTGTCCTCGTGGACAGACTTCTTCCAAGAAGTCCTATGGATAACTTGTAACCAGACCATTCTCTTGTGGATACATAGCAGGAAGCTAGGATATACCTTAATTTCTTCTCTCACAAGATCTGGGAGGCCACCTCCTCACAGTCTGAAAAAGCTTTCATGAGGTTAAAAAAAGAGGCTGCCCCTGCTGCAGCCTTTGCTGTTGGTTAATCTGTTCTCTCCATGACAGATTCCTCTTGAGACCATGTTGACTTGGAAATCAGAGCAGGAATATTGTCAATCAATATGCCTTCAAGGCAAGCAATTAACAGGTCTGACACTATGCTTTAAGACTATGTTTTACCCTTTTTTCTTTAGTGACTGTACCTGTTATTTAAGCCAAAAGCAGATTTCACTTATAGCAGTTCAGTAAGCATGTCTAAGCAAAAATGGTATAAAAGATTAGGATGCAGAAAATCTACATATACTCCAGACATTAATTTGATGGAGTAAAAGGTAAGGAATGAAAGCCCTTGCAGTTCTTGCTGAAAAAGACTGGATGAGATTGAACAAGCACCAAAGCACTGGAATTTCTATGATTTGCACCATGAAAAATAGGAAAATGTTTAAATATTGTGCAGGTCTATAAAGTATCCCTGATATTTACTTCTAAAGACAAATTTTCTGGGCAGCCAGCTGGACAGTTCTGTGTCTCTCTTAATTTTATAATTCACACTGCAGCCGTGAAGGCAAGGGGTATTTCTCACAGGTATCCACCTGTTAAAATCACAGGACATTTGCCAGCTTCCAGCTGTGAACTGACATGGCACCAGGGAAACACTAAGTGCTGGCGAGAAGCCCTTTACATGGTGTTCTCAAAAATGACATGAGTGACACTGCAGCCATAACAGTAGAGGTAGACAGAAAAGTTTCCCACCAGTGACATTTTGTGTCAGCAGAGGCACTTTGCAGCTTTTGTTTACCAAAAATTTACCAAATTGCACTTTTGTTTACCAAAAATGTAAATAAACTGGAGAGACACAGAATGTTCTGGCAATAACCAAAGGACATGAACCCTCCTGGTTGAGGAAACAGGCTCAGGAGTAATGACACTTTTCTCTCAGACTGAATTAAAGTGGTGTTTTGAATCACTTGAACTTGGACTTAATTATTGTTGTCACAGAACCACGCACACAATATCACAGTCTGTCTCCAGCCTACATATCTTCCTGAAGTTAAAAATTCAGGTTTCAATCTGGGTAAAAAAAAGAAAAAAAAAAAAAAAAAAAGAAAAAAAAAAAAACAAACACAACAAAACAAAACAAAACAAAACAAAACAAAACAAAACACCCCCCAGAGACGTTTGGAAACAAATCCAGTTTTGTGGACTTTTCTTCTTCATTAGTTTTGGGCTATCAAGCAAATTTTGAAGCTGCAAATGTTTGGAGCATTCAGCACCTCATTAATAGCTCTAGCGATGAAAAGTGCAGCCTGAGCAATACTCATGTCATCCCACGACTTTCCATGTTTTTAATCAGAGACTCACTTGGGTTATGCCATCCCAGCTTATTGTGTTCTCTCACATATCTTGTACTTTAAAAAAAAAAAAAAAAAAAGTTGTCAAAATCTACGTTTTTGTCTCTCTTTGGGCAGATAAAATTTTGTATTGCACATTTCTAGGGTTCAAACATGTGATCTGTTGGTGGCAGATACTCAAAAGCATGAACAAACCATGTCTCAAGAATCACACCAGCAACACAGGAGGCAGCCACCTGCAAAGATCTGAAACTTTGCATTTTCTACAGCTCATCACTGGCTTTGATCATGCTAAATTATCCTTTTAAACACATCTTCTACAAAAGTGGAAACTGTGTCAAACCATGATAATAAAAAGTCAGGTAAACATCACTGCCTTTAATACCTAATCCAGACATTTTATCTTAAATCACTGCTCTGAATATGAATACCTTTCAAAATTGCCTAGAGGACGTGGGAAAACCTTCTAGCTTGTTTGGAAGATAAGTTTACTGATCCACTAACACTTCACACAAATGAAGTTTCAGTCCAGGAAACCTTTTTTCATGCTTCAAAACTACATATTACTGGACTTGACATGGCTGCTTACATTCTTTTCTAGAATTTCACCCCAGAAAGTTTTTATATACTCTGACCTGTAGAGTTAAGTAGCACTTTCTCAAGACTATTATAAGTGCTTATTTTGGACGTTACTGTTTCAGAAGACAAATAAATACCACAGAAGGTTTTTTTGAGATAAGCTTTCCTTCTCCATGCCTGATACTTCCATGTTAGAAGTAAAATGTAGTTGAAACACAAAACTGTCAAAATGAAAGTTAACTAAAGCTGGTTCAGATGTTTGAATTCTTTCATATATGAAAATATATATTTGTACTTTGTACTATAAATACCCATGTCTCCCATGTACTATATGGAGGAGAAAAAAACAAAACAAAACAGGAAAACCTCTAAGAAAATTTTAGAGGAATAATCAGGTTTGTGTTTTGGATTTTTTTTTCCAGTAATTATTGTTATTTTTAATGACTGACATTTGTCTTATGGCTCTCCAGAATTAAGCAGATCATCTTTCTGGGCAAGAGAAAAGAAAAAAAGGAAACATCTTTTTCTGGCTTTGGAAGTAAAACTTTGGTTTTATTTTTCCTGCAACACTTAATACACTTAACTGGAGAATAAAATGTTTTTGTTCTTCTAATGAAAGTTCATTCCATGTTACATGTCCATAGATTAGGACAGCTTTCTCAACAGCTGACCCACAGCGGGTATCTTTGATTACAAGAAGGGATTGAGGACCAGTGAGCAGGATGGTGTTAGCCACAATGTATGGAGTCGCTGACAACTGCTTAATTCAGGCCAGCGTTCATTCTCTAGTTCATTCTGGAGATCAAACACAATCTAAGGAGCTCTTTGTTTGCTCCCTGTAGCCAGGATCAGGAACCGAGCAGCACAGGGAAAGGCACATCTAGCTATGAGATTTTCCCATGTTTGCCATAAAATTGTTATGCACAAATCTGAAAACACATTCAACATAACTCTTTAAATGTCCAGAAAGAACTACAATTTGCTTCATTTCAAAAGTAGCAAGGTCCCACAAATCTCAAAGCAGTCACTCTTCTATGAAGCAGAATCTCCGGTAAACATTTTTCTTAGCTATCATTGGACTAATTATTTCTTCTGAAAAATGAAAAATACAAATAAAAGCCTCTTCCCAAAAGCATGACAGAGAAAAGAAATCCTTTATCTAGTAAAAACATTGGTAAAACCAGAGCAATTTTTTTATTATTTTTTTAATTTTAAATACCATATTTACTAGCTGTGCTATGAATCTCGTTGATTAGCCAGCAGTACAAATGTAAGTGTTGCAGTATTTTAACAAAACTACTTCTAAAGGATACAGAGAAGAGGTGGTAACAATGCAGATGCCAACAAAAGGAATTTAATCAGCTTTTATTTTCAGCTACGTAAACTGTAGCATGGTCATTCTAATGCCTAAAATTTGAGGGGAGTGTGAAAAAGGTTCAGCTGAGCATAAGGGGTTTCTTTATTCCTCTTCTGAGGCACAAGGGAACCATTTAAAGGCATGGTGTTACCCTGCCCACAGTAATTTACACAACATCCTTTTGTTTTAAAGGGTAGAATGGTGGCACGATTAGCTACTATTACTTCCTGGCAGGCATCCTTTCACATTGTTTGGGAGAAGGATTCACACTGCTTGATATGGGATGAGATCACCCACAGCAAGAAATTTACATCCAAGTCATAAACTTAGCAATGAGGGGCAATTCACAGAGGGCATCAATGCACAGTCACCAGAGAGGGGCAGTGCAAGGTCTGGTGTTTGGCTCTTGGGATACTTGGTACTTACTTGCTCCAGTTCTCTACACAGCTAGCTAAACTCAAGTATCAAATTATTAAAAATAAGTAAGTATATGAGTATGCATTTGGTGTTCTTTCCTTGCAGCTGGGAAAGGAATCTGACCATTGTCATGATTATTCATTGGAAAAAGTAGGCTTTATAAAATCTTTCAATTTAACTGGTCCCTCAGCTCCGCGGCTCTGAGCTACTTTAGTCTCACAACTGCAGATCCACCTGCTGGTTGACTCTTGTCTTTTAGCCCTGGTTCTTCCCTTCAAGCTGTCTTTAGATCCTTGTTCCTATGGATCATACAAGGACGTCCATGAGCCTTATCCTTACACCCGTAAAGCATGGGCTTGCTTGAAAAAAGGAAATAACTTTTTGTAGGAGAAAAGAAGATGGCAAAAAACTTAAACCCAGCAATCTCCCTGAGGAAAAAAAAAGTTTAGAAATATTCATATTCCCTCAGATGGAGGAGATTATATGAACAAATAACACATTCATAATGAATTGTAAGTATTTATAAATACGAAGTGCTATTTTGGTAATTTTAACTCAGCCTTCATTAATTTCTTATGTATAATTCTCTGCAGTATGAGATGCCCTGTAAACAGAAAGATGTGTTGAAACACAAGAAAAAAACCCCCATGTTTTCTGAACAAGCTGCAAACCCAACAGGTGGCTTCCATGAGAGCCATGCTCTCAGGTTTATGCTGTTGAGCACTGGCAAATGGCCCTGTAAATGGGTGCTGTGCTTTGGCAGGCTCATACTCTCAAAAACTCTGTCTGTGGCACTCCTGAAATAAACAATTCCACCATGAAGGAACTTTAGTGTGTTGATGGGTGCAGTCTGCCTTGAATGATGATGCAATCTAAGCATGTCCTATGTGTGAAGTTAGTGGATTTTGCTGTCATTGCTGTAGCTGCACTAATGAGGCACCAGCAGAGAAATCCCAGGTGTCAGGGTAATTTGCAGCTGGATCTCTCCTAAAAGGAACAGGATATGTCATGAGACAATGTATGCCAAGACAAGACAGAGAGGGGAATTTTGCAACTAAAGGGAGCCTTTGGAGATTAATGAATGTGTGGGTGAAAAATCTGTTGAGGTGTTCTTTGAAAGCCCAGGAGATGAGGGTGAATGGCTACGTGGGACTTGTTTTAGTGGGGCTGAGAATATTTCCCAGCCTGTAGGAAATGCCCTCATGCTGCCCATTGTTGACAGTATGTCTGTTTAAATATGGGAGATGGGAGGGGAGGTGGAACTGTGAGCAGACCTGAAGTAAACCAAGAATTCAACAGGAACTGACAAAAGAACCTAATTTCCTTGGGTATGAGATGGGAGGCTCAAAGGTTCTAAAGGTATGTTTGTTTGGAAAAATTAGTAAACTTAGTATTTTTAGAATCACTCAACAGACCATATATATTAACATTTACTGAAAAAGTATTCGCTCAGCAAAATAAAGTTTTCTCTTCAAGTGACCACACTCAAAAGCATTATTTAGACCCCCCAGGTTCTAACTTTCCCCCTGCCACCATCTCCTACAATTTCTTACATGTGCAAAGCAGAGTTCTAGTTCAGCAGCGGGTTCCTATCCAGCCTGTATTAGTGCAACTCAGCTATTATTACTGCCCTGAAGAGATTAATATTAAGTGAAAAAAAAAAATAGCTCGAGGGACATAGCTTATCAAAACTGGTGACAATTCCCTTAGATGAAATATTGGAATATTCCTTTTTCCAGATGTGGTTTTACTCTCATCACCAAAATACATCTGGTAGTAAAGTAGTTGTACAAGCTTATTCTCTACCCAGATACTCCAAGGTAATGTAATTTAACCAAGCAGAAAATGGTGAAAGTCTACCTGTTTCACCAGAAATTGAGCTTAATCACTTTGGAATAATTCTGTTTGAATAAACCCAAACTCTCACCTCAACATTTCTTCTCAAAGAGAGAAGGGGAGGAATAAATCAGTCAGCAGATAAAAGTTACAAGGAGAACCTGTACATCTGCAGGCTAGCAGAAGCTCATATTTAAGCTTCTAAATTCGTGCCAGTTGCTCATGAAGCAATCAAAAGCAACATCAGAAATTAAAATTATTTTGCTTTTAATTACCTTTTTTCATTACACAACTTTGGTAAAATTGGTTAAAAATGTCTGAAAAAATGATAAGCATTTCATTAATTTTTCAAACTTCTGAGATTTTCTGTTGTAAGAGGCAAATAAAATTAGAGTGGTGACTCTTCAACTGTATTGAGTTTTTGTAATTGCTTCAAAAGGCTGCTGATTCCCCTTTTCCTAAATTGACATCATTTTATTGTTGCTATTAACTAGAAATTATATTGCATATATTCAAGGAACATAATGCTGGTTTGACTTATTTTTTTTTCCTGAATGTTGGGTGTTGGGCTACAACCTGACCAAGAATATATTTTTAAATAATTGTAAAATGTTTAATTTTTTAAAGTATATTCTATGTAGAATTAATCTGTGTATATATCTGCTATCATAATCCCTGTATGCATCACATAAAACAGCAATCTTTCCACAAATTTAAATAAACAAGATAAGGTCATGGCCATGTTGCATTAAGAGTTGCACGATCAGCTCCCAGTTTTCCATATCATGTGCACATTCTCTCCAAAAAATAGCTTTGCTTAGATACATTTGTTTTTCAAATGTTTAGTCACAATTTTCTTGCTGTTTTTTCCCCATATCTAAGCTCTGATAAAGCAAGACCTATTATTTATTGAGTTACCACTGAATCTAAAAGTGCACTTTTTCCTTTTTCAAGGTGTGAAGCCAAGCATTCTTTCATAGCTATGACAGTTTCAACTTCAATGGCATTTTCTTAATTAACCAGAACAGGAAAATTCATGTTTCTGCATGAAAATATCACAAGTCTTTTGCAACTTTTTATTTTCCCCCTCAGAGGAGGCTGATTTTCTGAAAGGAAGAATCTCCTTCTATGGCATTCATATTGATCAAAGTGAAATGGTTTTCTTTGTTTTGTAAAGGGTGCATCTCCCATCGATCTATCACAGCTACATAGCTATTTTAAAGAGTGAAAATTATGGCATGCCTGATCCTGTCTGTCTGCAGCCTAAAAGCTCTCTCATCTCAGAAGAGGACAGCTAACGATGTCTTAGGCTGCAGGAGACAAAAACAACATAGCTGATTCCTTCTTGCAATGAGTTTTGTTACCAACTTTTTGCTTGATTTTAAAAGCATCAAGTTATAATTAACTCAAGATCCCCAAGCTTTGACGGAAATTGCATGTGATTTATAATCAACAAGTTCTCTGAGAGGGACCTTAAACCGTGTAGTAAAACTCCATGAAGGGAAATTTATCGCTCATCAAGGATTACTCTTCCCTCAAGACATATGATGAGGGAACAGGGGCAATTAGGGAATGATAATTACTGTGTTGCTTACCAAACAGAAATATTCTAGGGATTTTTGAGTTGGACACCAGGGAGCAGCTGAACTTTACATATACTTGTAGACCTCAAGAGAGCCTGTTAAAATTTCACTGTAGTCAAAAATGGCCAGGATTGGAAAAAATGAATGGAAATCCTAGTGAGTCTCGGTGGTTGTGTAATGATAAAGTCTAACGTGGCAAAATTAACAAGTTTATTTAAAAAAAAAAAATACATCTGTGATCATTACATGGCACACCTAATGGTTTACTACTCACAGAAAATGGAAATCTGACAACTCACAAAGCCCATTGCACTTCATGTGAGGGGGCACTCCATCACCTGTATGACTCAGGAGACACTGCAATGTAGAAATCTGACACAGAATAAGGACCCTGGGGGCTCAGCTCAGCACGCCTCTGAGAAGACACCTTTTTTTCAAAACTGGGTGCTTCAGAAGATCTGACTGACAAAGGGAATCCAGAGCTGTCTACCAAGATGTGAAGACTTGTGCTGACATATTTCTTCTTTTAAGCCTAAAGCAACATTTAAAATAAAAGATCTCATAGTGACAGTGTCAAACCCAATGCATGCACAACATCTGCACCTGAAATGTAATTCAGCAACAGGGAATACAATAAGTAGGGAATCTGATGAACTTCAAATTGACATGTACTGGAGTATCACTGACAGACACATCCATTTATCACTCTGTTAGGATTCATTCATTCCTCAGATAATTAGACTTGGTTTGTAAGGGCCTGTTACTCACAAAATGCCTCTGATTACAGGTCAGATTAAATATTCCCAGCAAGTTTGACAGCTGATAGGAAAACCACTCTCCTGAAACACATACTATACTTAAATAACTTGAGAAGATATGATTCTAATGCTGTTGCTTGGATACATTTTTGTGGTAAAGGCTGATGGTTGCATCTGTGAATGTACTTCAGCACACTGGAACATGCGCTTCCAACTCCAGAATCACAGCCCTTGAGCCCTGACTCCAGCTTCTACTTCCCCCTCCAGGCATCTGTGGACTATACAGTGATCAACTTTAGACCTCTTGGGCATTCAGATTTATACTGCTGAACTTGAAAAGGAATGTTTTTATCATAACAGAGTAGAACCTGGAAGCCCAGATCCTCAGGAACATTTGACACGTGGTTCCCATGCCAAAAGCTGTAAATTTGATGAGTACACCCAGGACACATGTTGAGCTCTGTATAAAACTTTGTCAGATAAGCTGGCATTGGAACCTTCTGCATTTCAGTGACTTCTCCTAAATTCATCCACTTATGTAGAATAAGAATTGTAAAAAAATAAAAGCTAGAACTAATCAGCTCCTTTCCTAACAAGGATTCAAATTCACATGTCTTCCTTGACAGAAAAGCAGCCTAATTACCCAGCAACAGGCAAAGCTGAAGCATGATGGTGACATTTCTCACCAAGAAAGGCCTCACAGAAGCCAGAAGTATTCATCCATTAATAAAGCAGAGGCTGTGTCATTAAAGGTACTTAAGATGGATGCAGTGCCCAGCTCTCAAATGCTGGAAAACCTCTGCTAGAGTTTGGTAACAAATAATAATAATCATCTAAGAGTTATTTTCTTTCCCTCTATTGCAGACCTAAGATTCTCTATTATACCAGAAAAACATGCATGCAAATTTCAAGGTCAAAGCAGAAATTTAAAGGTTAGGAGTTGCAGTACAGTTTGTGACAGCAAAGTAATTTAATTTACTCCATTTCTTCCCCAAATTGTTTGATTGTGCTTTTCTTCACTACTCTCCTTATGCACATACATCAACACAGTGTAATACCCCCTCCCAAGAGAGGCAAAGTTGTATCATGGTTTTCAACCCTCATTATTATCAGTCCTTATTAACATAATGCTTTTTTTTCTAGTTTAGCTCCAAAACATAAATATCATTGATTAGCTCAATTTGGATACAGAGAAACCTGGGCTCAGAGCAGACCTGGCCACAGCAGAATGGTTTTTCCTTCTTCCTCTACCAGGGCAGTACATCCATGTATGAAACTGGAGAAGCCCTGCATAATATCAGGCTGTAAAAAACAGTAGCAGTAGAACTTCAAACAAAGCTCATGCACCCACTCAAAAAACTTGGAAGTGCTACTACAGCTTATTTCAGTCAAATGGAGAAACTGAGACACAAGTCAACTAAGTGAACACTGCAGCAAAGTACAGTCTCAGAGAACAGAATCAAGAGAAATTTCTTGGTGTCATAAACTTCCACTTTACTTACAAGACTATCCTTTCTTTCTCCAAAGCAATACTTGAATGGATTTGGTTAACTGATCAGGTTGAGCCACCTCTGTAATTCCATGAATCTGATTCTATTACAACTTTAAAGAACAACAGGAATATCACACAAGCACATCTCTTATTTAATCATGACGCAGGAAGAACCAAGAAGTCTTTCTCTCCCTGCTCAGCTAAATCTTTATGGTATTTCGTTGATGCACAGAATTCAAGTCTTTTTGAAATAATAGTGCCAAATTATATTTGGCTCATCAAGTTTCATACCTCTTGGCTCGATAACTCCCTTGACAACTGACCTTCTGTTGGTTCTCAAATTTAAAGACTGATCTTATCTTATGCATCCATGAAGCAGATGGAGATGAAAAGTTATGGTTTTTAAAGGTAAAGATGGCAAAAATATATTATTTTGAAAGCACAGGAAGTTAATCTTGCTAATGCATAATATTTTTCACTACTAGCTGTTATTGCTATTATTATTATTAATAATATTAATATTATTAATATTATTATTACTACCACCATTATTTTATTCTTGCTGCAGGTTCCCCATACTTCTCAGGCTGCCTGGAAAGCACTTACTCTGACACTTCCTCAAAGGTACCTGTGACAAGAAGCACAGCATAAAGCAGCTTGGTTCTGCAAGACCAATTCTGGGTAGAGAATTTGATTTTAACCAAAAGCTGCGTCCTAGAAACACACACACAGATCCAGCTTATACATGGCACCTGTGCAATGCATCTCAAAGAAAAATCTAGCACCTAGAGGGCAGGCTAACACTGGCAAAATAACACTTCACACGAAGTGCACCTTCAAAGTGCATGATCTTCCAGAATATGGTGTGTCCAACACTTTGTCTCTCCACCCAGTCTCTCTTTATGGCTTTAGATCTCATTTACACATAAATCACCCAAAGGAGTAAATGAACATACCTGGAAAGTACAGGGCAGCCTGTTAAATGCACACACTTTGTTCTCAGTTATGATGACAGCCTAACTCCAGCAACAAGCAGCAAGATCTCAGCTCCATATTGTGCAGTTCTTCATCTGAATGCATAAAAGCTCCTTCACTTTTACTAGTCACTCCTACATGACTTTCATGGATATCCACAATTATATTCATCTCTGGATTTTGGGAAGGAGGAGCTACTTGAAAAATAACCACAGCTTGAAAAAATATGTCATTTTTGTTACTTTACTGGGGAAACCTGTCATGGATTTTTAGTGCTGGCTGCACAGGCTTGCATAAACGGCACAAAGAAAATTAAGCATTTCTCTGATCAGCAGATCCTGCTTCCTTTTCCTGCCTCTCTTCTTATTCCCACACAGAATCCCACTGGGGTCAAATTAGAGGAGGGCTAGATAAGCAGATAATCTTTGGTTTACCAGATTCACCTCAGGGTCAGAAAACCTATATTTTTAATCCGGTATGTCTTGGTAGCCTTTGCTGCCACTTGATCTATCACTTAATTTCCGTTTCTCTGCCTGTCTCACCTGACGAGTTTTTGCTCTTTTGTATTCCTGTCACATCCTGGTCCTGTTCCCCCAGCAAAGGTCATCTGGCGCTGCTGGGACCCTTGTTATGCTACACCCCCTCATTGCAGCGGTGCTCCTCCTGTGTGAGAGCGAGAGGACTCGCCTGTCGTGTCCTGCCCGGGGAATGCCAGAGGAGGCTTCGGGGAGAAGCAGCCGCTGCTGTGCCAAAGCTGCCGCCCCCTCCCTGCAGTGACACAGCCACCACTCGGCGTGCGGCAGGCACCCACCGATGACTCAAAGCCAAGGCAAGATCAGAGAGCAGAGCTGCACTTCCCAACTGGCAATTGGAGAATTTCGCAGCCTTTTGTAGGAATGACTTTTGAGGAATTAGATATTATAAAAACACCAGAGGAAAAATAATAATACAGGCTTGATTGGAGGGGAACAAACTCCTCTATTCTGCATCGTAACTTCCCGGGTCTCCTTTATTTCATTCATTGTCCTCAGATTTAAATGATACTCGTTTAAAATTACTAGGTTCATGAAGCATAATGTAAAATTAAGGGGTACGTCAACTTCAAATACACAGTTCTCCATCACAGCAATTAATTGCTGAAATTAGTCATTGTTTCATAAACCGAAAGCAAGTAAAATATATGTTTGCGATTGACAAAAATGTCAACAATATCCTTTAATTATTTTTCCAACTAAGTCATTAGTATTTTCTTTACTCTTATAAAGACACATTTTTCATAGTATACTATTAGCTTGCAGATATCACACCACTGCTTCCTAGGTTGACGCCTTCTTTTTTGTGCTGAATAAATAGCACTAAAATACAGCAATTAAAAATAAAGGCCACCTTCAGGCTGTACATGAGTGGCTCCAGATTTACCTCAGCATGAATAAAAGCAGAATTGTGCCTACCTTTCTAACTGGGTTCAGATTATTTCCTTCCCTTATTTTGCCTGTGAATATCATGGGGTCATAATGAAGCCAAGCCATGTTTTTCAATTGAATGGTAGGAAGGAATTATTATTCTATATTCTTATTATTTCTTCAAGATTTATGATGGTATCAGTAGTTCATTAGTTCCTGACTGCTCCAGACATGCATGAACTGAAAAGATGCACTTTAAAGAGAGTGCTCTGCCACCGAGAACATCCATGGGCTAAGAACATGCTCTGACTTAATGCCCAAAAAGTGTCACTCTGAAGTCAGTTACCACTGAGCACAGACAGGTCATGTGCATTCAAGAAGTTATAACTTATTCATTTTGCTACTTGTAATCTTGACAGATTCAGAGCTTTTTGACCCTTCTAAAGCTACTGTTAATGAAAATGAGATTTGATCCTGTGAAAATGGAGTTTCAGCTGGTTCTTTCAAAATACTTTTCAAAATACTTGTACTTTTAAAAATACTTTCAATCTGAAATAATTAATTGGAAGTAGCTTCATTTTCCCAACCTTATCGCAAAGTCTAGGTGAGCACCCCATACAGTGGCACCCCATACACTGACTCTCCACCCATGGTGTTTTATACAGCAGAGGTACCTTTTAAGTGCAGCTGCTGCTGGGCACAGCAAAGTCTGTGCATTCATCCTCCAAGGCTGCCTGAGGGACATTACCTTTGCACCAGGGTCTGTCTGCAGCTGCAGGTGCCAGGAGCTCTCCTTTCCACTGACAGCAACCCCCAGCCCTAGGGAAGCTCCCACTCCATGACAGTCTAGGGAGGAGAAAGAGAGAGGCTTCCACTGAGCTTGGACAACATGAAAAAATTCAACTCAGAAACACTGTAAACTTTCAGCCACTTCATTTAACCTGTGAACTGCAATAACTTAAATGCACCTGGATGAACAGCAGCTCATCCCCAAGTCACTCACAGCACAAGCACAGATCCAGTGCCCAAAAAAATCCTTGCAGCCCTGCCTCTGGGAACTCACACCTCACTGAGAATCCAGAGGCTTCAGAAATATTAGGAACTGGTATTTTGTCCCCTCTAAGCTATACTATATTTTGGTCTTACTATGAATAGCTTTAAATGAATACGCATCAGCTAAGGGAATTCCATTCCTAGACTGCTGGAAGGGTCAGGACTCTTACTTCAAAATTAATTAGTGAACATTAATTACTCAACAACAGTTATGAAACATTTAAAAGGAAAATGAATATACAGAAATACCATTAGTAAACACATTCCTGAGGAAATATTTAATTAGTGTTTAATTACTGGTAAAGAAATTTATTAGTTGCTAAATATTAATTACATAAAGCACCACTTTTAAATTGCTGGTGCTATTCATAATTTAAATAACTACTTTTATCTATGTATTTATTTTCCAGCGTTAAGTGGATTGTTTCTCATTAAGAGTAGAAAATAGTAAATGCTTTGTATGTGGAATTGATTGCTATTCTGGCTTGACCCCAGCTGCAAGCCTGGCATCTTAGATACCAAGACACAATTCTTAGCATTTTGGAGTTAAAAAGCAGTTTTCTTATGTGAAAGCAGAAAGCCACTTCTGTCATCTGTACAAACCAGTACTGCCCCTCGATTGAAGAAATAGGTACTAATTAGCCAAGGTGTCCTGAATCTTCAGTAGCTGATACAAGGAATTGCATCGAAAATCAGATTTGAACCCAGGCCTCTTGCCACTGATTTTTGCGCCTTTCATAACTGAGATGACTTCAGCAAGAGCACCAGGAATCCTTTGTTGCCTGCACAACCGGCCCTCAACCATGAAGATACTCCTTTGAGAGAGTGTTACACTGAGAAATAAAATAAATCTTAGTACTGTTTCTGTGAGCAGCTTGGGGACTGGGAAAGCAATACTTATTTTGGTGTGTTTGCACTTTGTGAGGTGCACTGATGATTCTTGTGTACTGCCTAGGAAGAGAAAAACCGTAGTTTCTCCCAAGCCTTTATATTGGACAAGCTATTAGTATGACAAGTTTCAAAATAGTTGCATTTAGTATCAGATCCTAACCATTGGCAATGTACTCCACTGTACCAGTGGAGTACAATGGTCACTGAGGAATGCATATCGTTCCTCAGTTTTCCAAAGGATACCTGGTGTCGCTTAAGGTTTTTTTCCATTCTTCCATCTGCTTAAAGGTATTTAAAAGCAGCTTGACTCCTACTAGGCTTAATCACATTTCTTA
The DNA here is from genome assembly GCF_963662255.1 of Cinclus cinclus. Taxonomy (NCBI): domain Eukaryota; kingdom Metazoa; phylum Chordata; class Aves; order Passeriformes; family Cinclidae; genus Cinclus; species Cinclus cinclus. The sequence goes on from NC_085054.1 coordinate 16,390,929, forward strand.
TCTTACAGATCTCCAGTTATGACTTTTTTCAAAATTCTTTGCAACTTGAAGATGAAGCAGGAAGAAAAAATCATATTTGCTCATGACCCAGATTGCTTGGTTAAAAAAAAAAAAAAAATTCTCCTGCTGTTTTTTAATTGGAACCATCTGTTATTCCTTGTCTTTCCTGAGGAAAAAAAAAATATTTAAACTCGGTCTAGGTGTCATCTATATGTAGCATGAAAAGTTAGAGCTCTAAGTTTGGGGTGGAAAGGTGTTAGGACATATGGCAGCTGTTCTACAGGATATCAGCATCGTTATTAGAGACAAGGAAAAACCTTGTTAAAATTCTAGAGTAAAATGCAATAGTTTTTTCCCTTATATTCTTTGCTGAAAATGTTTTGATGGTTTTGTTACCTTTTTTTTTTAGTCTCTTCTGTAGTGAGGGAAAACCAGTATACTGCAATCCTCCTTTATTTTGGCTTTTGGAAACATTCCAATTGATCGATTTTTAAAATATTTTTAGGAATGGAGACTACAGCTTCTGGTCATCCTGACACAGGTTGAACCCCCATCATGATTTCTTTTCCCTTCATATCCAACACAGTTTGACTTGCTGCAGCTTGTTTCCAACTCCTCTCAAAACCTGGTAATTTGAGAATAGTCTGATTTAACTCTCTAATGGGTGACTCTGGTGATGGGGACAACAGAAGACACCCTTGGCTTTTCCCTCTCAAGGCTGAACAAAAACCTCTTCTAGCATATTCAGGCACGCACCTATTTTGATGATTCACCTCTGAAGTCCCTCTAGTTAATCAACATCCTTCCTATATTGGGAAGACCCAAACTGGATATTATCCTCCAGATGTGGTCTAGCAAGCACTGAATAGAGGGGATCAATCTTTCACCTCTGCCTACTGGCAGAGCTTTTGCTAGTGCAGCTCAAAACGTAGTTGAAATTTCATTTTCAGATGTAAAATAAGCCATAGTGTATGGTAATCCCATTAAAAATAGATAAGAAAATTACCTAGGACAGAAGACCAAAAGTATTACATTAACATCTTGATTGTATATGAAATTGGACTGCAAAGAGGTGTAAAAACAGTTGAGGCTAAAACCTATCCACTTTCAGATCAGGAAATATTAATGCAAGCAAATTCCATCCCAGAGTGCCAAGATGTAATCATCTGTGGTGGTTTACAGCTAGTACCTCAATGCTATTTCTGAAATTATACTATTGTTCATTTCCTTTATTCATGTTTATTTCCCCTGGAGATGATCATATACTAACACTGGGGCCATTGAAGTGGAATGGGAGTGAGACGAGTTGGTGGGGGAGTCACCCTGTAGATTAAGTGAATAAAATTATTAATATTAGTAATAAAGAAAAAAATGTTTCCTTCATCCATAAACAGGAAAAGTTAATAAAATAACTTCAAGTTTAATTTTGCTTGCATTGGAGAATCATGTTTTTTACAGATTTGCTATTAAATGATATCTATGATCACTTAGAATTCTTTGTCTTTAGATCTCTTTCTTTCTGGTCTCATCAGCAGCATATTATTGAATTTTTAAAAATATATGCTATATATATATAAAGCTATCACAAAAGGATATTGTGTTTCAAAAGCTCTTCACAGAAACTTCTACCCTAGGACAGGACACAGCCAGCACAGGTAAAGGTCTGACAGGGTATGTTTTCGGGGGTCCTGCCTCACTATAATTTAAAAAGGGCTTTCATAAGTCAAAACAACAACAACCACAAACAAAAACAAAGGAAAAAAAAAAGAAAAAACAACAATAACCCACTACACTGGTTTGATTTTCTCCCTAAGTACCTTGCCAAACTCCATAGTCTGGGTTATTGCAAATATAAAGAATTTTAAAATATTAACTTTCTTGCAGCAAACCAAGGAATGCTCTGAAGTCAAACAATGTTTTATTGGAACATCACTGACAGCTGGACAGTTTGTATTTTTCCCTCAAAAGCTCTTTGAAGTCTTTATAATGATACCTGTTTTTTTCCACTGACAATGACCATAAAAGTCAATTACAGTATTTCTTTTTCTTTCCTGGCTCTCTTTGAAGTGCTGTGTAGAACAAATATTTCTTTTTAGAAGGCAGAATCATGGAAAATAATAAGGTAGAAGAAGACACAAAATGGAATATTCATAAGATGTTTGCATTTGACAGGATCAAACAGCTTCTAGTACTACTGCTTTTAAACACCAATATATTCTGGGTCAGCCTGTCATTAATTTCCTAATTCTGCATAAAATTAATGATATTAACTGAAGAGCAGTGTTCAAACCGTTATTCATTAACTGATGACATATAATGTTCATCATATCCTCTCATAGGAAGTTCAATACAGAATTTCAGATATGTGCCCTAATAAAAATGCCCCAAGAATGCTCTGTTCATGTGGAATCAACTTCATTCAGCTTTAAATACTTAAATGAGGTGGCTAACTGTGAAATCCAGATGTCTGAAGCAAGTTGTATACTCAATGAGGGTATGCTCGGACTGTGATTCAATTAATTTAGAATAACACCTTCTCTAAAATAAGCCTCAAAATTCAGATAAATTAATATGGACCATAAAGTTCTGTACATATAAAAATGGTCAGGATTTAGGGTAGAAGCAAAAGGTGGCCATTGCTGACCATGCTTCCTCTCTTGTAGTCCTGGCAAAGTTTCAGGACAAAAAAATCCTGCTGATTATCTCTGATATTTGATTCCGTTCAGTTTTATATGAGCATTTATTCATTAATATGGCTGAAAATTTTTTCTGACCCCTAAAATATAGCACAGGATGTTGGTGAAATAATTTAGAACTCAGCAGATAGAAATGCATTAGCAATAAGAACGAAAATATCACAGCAAAAGCAAAACAGTGAGATATATTCCAGTCTTGGTGTTTCCAAACACAGATATATAGTTTCATCTATTGCCTAACTTCTGAATGCCAGTTATATTATTTGCAGATCAGATTGGAAAAAACTGAAATATCATATTTGGAAAAACTATAGAACAGGGAGATTAAGGTCAAGGCCTTCAAAATAGTTTGATAATTTTGTTCCCTTTTTCCAGACAGTTTATTGCCTTCATTTTCTACAATAGAAGGAGGCATCTAGGAAAATCAGAACTTTGAAAATCTATCCTAAATAGCTTTCCATGGTGATACAGGATATCTTTCATAACCTCCAACACAGAACCCAAAACTCCTTACTGCCATCAATAGTCAGAACATTATGGGAAGGAAAGCAAGTGGTGACCCTGTTATATGTGCCTATGCAGCACAATAAAGCTATTGGCTCTCTCTGTTTTGAAGGCTGTTCAGCCAAGCTCTTAAATCTATGCGTCAAGACTAGTGCATGTCTTCCTTAACACGAGACTGAAGACCAAAGAGTAATCTTTGAACAAACATCTACACTTTTCTGATGGGGCTCACAAAAATCCCACTTCCTCTAATTCTCTTTGAAATCCTGTAGACAGCTGTGTTAGTTGTTAACAACAAAAGCAACAATAACTTGTCAAGAAGGACTTCCTACCTTAATTCCTTGGGTCTTAAGAGATGGAAGAGAAATGGGGGGGGGGAAAGGGAAATAAGCTCTTGAACTCTAGAAAGAGTGAGAAGAAATATATTTTTTTCAGTATTTAAATACACAGAAATGGTTACAATTACCTACTAGGATTCATGAGCCATGCTCCCTATGAAATCAAATGGGCAATTAGAAACAAAAACAAAAAAAAAAATCCTATTTGGGACCTATTCAACCTAGAACACATCTAAATGACTAGGATTTTGGCACATATGGGTGATACCCATAGCAGGACAAACTGCTTTCATCTGGGGTCACTATGCTGTGGTCACATGTGGTGATGGATTTTCTGGGAGATCTTCACTACAGGTAATGCTATTAAAATCTGGCAGGAATCATCAGCATGGATTTCAGTTCTACTGTCCTTTTTGCATGATCAGGGGTTAGTATTTAAACTGGAGGGGCTGTTTTATCAATGAAGGGAAAAGAAGCAAGCACTATAACCAAGTCCTTTCAAGGCCTGTTGCCTCAAACCACGATTTACAATTTGAAATGAAGAGATATGAATAACAAAGTAAAACTTTGCTGACACACTGCTGGCTGCAATTCCCAGAAACACATCTTCCCCCTGGATCCCTCCTTTTTCTTGTAATTTTATAACTCCCAGGACACAAGATATGAAGAAAATCTTTAAATCTTTCCTAGGGCTTTGCTCAGGATAAGCCTATACTGCAGTCTGCAGATGTGTGACTACACTGAATGTTCTTTACATGAGACAGGTTAGAGCCCGGACTCAGTCACCTTGCAGCACAGCGCTCAGCTCGGTGAGCTGATTCTCTCCACCTCTTCAGGTTATAGAGGGTTTAATGCTAAGCAAACAAACACTTCTCTGGCTGGAAATACACAAGGAGGAAGTGCAGTGGTGTGTTTCACCAAAACTGTCAAACAAAAATGACAATGGTGGCCAGCCAGGCATTTTTGAAAAGAGCAAGTGTCCATCAGAACGTGGTGATTAACCCTACATGACAGGAGTCCTTAGGAAGACAACAAATTTACTGGCATTTAAAATGAGAGAAGATAATTTAGAACTACAGGTTGTTTTTCTTTTTGTCTGTATTATGTCAATTTTCTGCTATTTTATGTTTTATATTTATATTTGAATAAGATAGTATAAATTCTCCTTGTACTGCATTGCTTTGTTTTTAATGAACTACTTCACAGGAAATCTAAAGCCCTTCTAGTTGCATTGCAAGCCACAGGATCTGCTGCATTGTCTTTTCCTTCAATCTCACCTTAGATATCCATTTGATTACCCTGCCTGTGCTATCCTTTACAAGATTTGACCCCCAGCCACAAATAAAAATTTACTTCACTTGCATAGTTATGGTTTACTGGAACGATAACTGTGAGTAGTATCTCAGTAGAAGCTGTCATAGCCTGAATACTTTCCAGTAGAGGTTTTGTTCAGTTATTACATGGTGGGATGGAGGTTTGAACGAGTGTTTGAACAAATGACAAAGCCTTCTAAGGTTAACAATGAAAAAATAAAATAAAATTAATATCCAGCCTTGGTTCTTCCATTTCCACAGTAATTCAAAGGCAAGAGAGCTTCTCCTTAACTCAGTACACATTGCCCTGTCACACTATTAGCTTTTTAATAAAAAAGAGGTACTTGAAATACTTTAGGGGTCATTCCCACTTCTCTGCATTACTCTATGACAATGATGATACACCTCAGTTCACACTCTGTCAGCTCTGCGGCAAAATAGCCTTTCCTTTATATGATGAAACTTTTTCTTCATGTACCTGCATGAATATTGAGATGAATGATCTTCTTGCTGCAGATCATAGTTGGTGTCAAGAATTTATAAACATGTAACAGTAAAGAAGGTCCTGCCTCAGCTTATTAAAAATATAATTTTCACTGATCTGAAGACAGGTAACCAACCACAAAAATTACTGAGATACTGCTTACAGGATTGGTTCTAAGTGTGACCACTATTTTGATTAGCATTGAAACATGAAACCTCATTGTGGGCACAGTCTACAGTCAGTTATACAAGAGAGTGTGTGCCCCAAGAAAAAGGACAAAATCTTGACCACATATGAGCTGAATCATAATACTTCTATTTGGCATGACTAGAGATATCAAGACCTTTGCATGAACTGTGAGTGCAAACTGTTAATGCACTTCTGAGAGAAGGGGAGGAAAAAAAGGTGAAAATAAGAATATGAGAACAAATGTGTCTGGGTGGCTTTTACTCCATCTTTTAATTCAGATAAAGACAGAATCATGAGCACTACCATAATGAAGGCAGTTAGGAATAGGGAGGGGAATTACAGCCGTCTGTAGCTGAGATTGGCAAAGTCAGAAACACTTGTATTTCATTTATTCATTTGTTTAATATTCTATTGCCGTTAGTTGACCCAAAGAGAACTAGGCTACTTGTTAGCAACATTGTGTTAGATTCTTTGTCAGACCAAATGGGACTGACCTGCTCTTAAAAGGCTAATACTTGCCTTTGGAATCTGAAAGTAAAAGGTCCTATAGGTGTTCATAACATGTACAATATCCAATCAGACATTAACTCCTCGACTTTTTAAAGATATAGAAAAGCTTCAGCTGTCAGACATTTCTACTGTAAGGAAAAGTGGGTCAGCGGATACATACAGAACTGCTGAATACTATAGCTGGTCTCTAACATACTGTAAAAATAAAATTAGAAATAAACACAAAGGGCAGACTGAAATTCTACTGTTCTTTTCACTTATGTATAGAGTCACAGTGTCAGTGAAAAGTCAAATTTAAAAGCAGTTTCAGGATGTGTTCTGGTTCCAGAGTCCCCAAGCAAATTTTTAACAATGATATCTTTTATATTATATACATGGTTTTCCCTCCTCTATAAATTCCTGAGATACTCAGACTAACAACAGGATGTTATGTGAATAATTACACAAAATGATGTGGAAAAAATGGAGAGAACACAAGGTCAAATGGAAAACTGAAATGTACTGAAAAAGTACAGACGAGCTAGGTTCTTTCTGGTATTACTTGATTGATGAAACTTGAAGTGGAAAAATGGTCTCATGTTTCAAATGATGGACATAGATTTTGACAACTAAACTCAGTTCTCTTGACTTCCTGGTTAACCTGAAGTTAATTCACTTTAGTTACCTGAATGATACAGATATTGCTCCTGTCATTTCTGGTCCCTACTTAAATTGTAAACTCTTCAATGCACTTCTCACATTATGACTGTGTTCAGCAGCTGACACAGAGAGGTCTCTGGCTCCTGGTCTACAAATGCAGTGTTATCAGGCAAAACATCCCAATTCTTTCCTTCCTTTCCCCCAGCTAAAGCCAGAGAATTGGCTCACTCTTCTTTGCTGCCTGAGGACTGAATCCTCCCTGACTGATACTGAATCAATGGAAAAGAATCCCATTTCCCTTTATATGCACATCCCAAGGTTAGCCCTCATCACTGAGAAAAAAGATTCTTAGATTCATAAAATAGGGTTGCAAGGGACCTATGGAATTCATCTGGTCCACCTGCTCTACTCAAAGCAGGGCCAAGCTCCAAGACAGATCAGGGTGCTCTGGGTTTCATCCAGCCAAATTTTCTTTACATTAGAATTAATGATGAGTGTTTGTGTGGTGACTTTTTGGTGTTGGTGGTCATTTTGGTTTGTGGGGTTTTTTTTTACTTTTTAGTAGAAGCTCTTAAATCTTAGTCCTCGGTCAGGATTGGCTTTACACTGAATTTTCTTGTGATTTTAAAGACAGCTGAAAGCTGAGTGCAAGTTGACACGGTCGACTGTATTTTTCTTTCCCACAGTATTTTTTTCCTTCTGTTGTGTAACGGCAATGAAAATGTCATATAAGAAACTGTTTCCACATGCAGAAATAGTGACCTCAAGCTTCATCCTTATATTCTTAGTCTTGTTTCTCATTTTCATGCTTTTTAAATTAATCATGTTCATTTGTAAAATTCAATTGATATAAAGGTAATGGGGTTTTGAGAAAGCTGTTAACACTAATTTGCTTAATTAACAAATCATGTATAAAATCATGCTCACTATAAACACTGCTGTGGAGCAAATGCAATCCATTAAGATTCGTAGGAAGGCATCATGTTCTGCTTTGTCACAAAGGTTTAACTGCTGATGAGCAGGGTTTGAATCCTGAAAGCTGGAAAAATGCAGTTTTCTCTTGTATATCCATTAAACTCTCCCAGACTGTTACTTGGGCTCCTGTCAACTGCTCTTGTCTGCCCTGTTGTCCTGTGTAGCTAAAGGGGATGTGTCATATCACAGAATATCATATAAATTAACAGTGCACTGTTTGGAAATTTGAGGTGAGTATGCTGCTTGTGGGACAGGAATAGAACTGTTAAGCATGGTAATAAATTCAAAGAGTGGGGTGTTAATAGGGTATGCTGAAATGGAAAATGGGTCAAGAGAGAAAAGTACAGCACACCACAACAAGTTCTTCTGCTCACAGATGAAAAGAATTTCTTCAAATCATTACCACAGATGTAAAGTAGATATTTAATTCTAGTGATCCATCTGTGCATTGATGAGCCAGTTTACAAAATCCAGCAGTTTCAGCTTATTAGGGCCTTTCTCACTCTGCTAGGTAAGCATGACAGCTCGGCTGTGAGTCAGTGAGTTACTGGCCACGGTAGGGACTGGTCAGAAGCCAGGAACACATTAGAGATTTTCCATTCACCGGGCTGGATTTACTTCTTTTAGAGTGATATTGCTTTAATGGAATGCAGCTGATTTATTCTACGAAAGAAATTACTTTTCTTTCAGCTTCCTTTTGCATTTGATTTAGTGCAACACTTAGCTGTTGTCCTCTATGATACTGATTTCATTAGCTTGCAATAACCACTATAGTAGTTGACAGGTTTCAGATCTTGCTATGCCAAATTCAGACCCAGACTTCCAAGGTTTCCACCCTTGAGTTTTCAGAGACTCCATTATTCAGTTTTGACCAAAGGCAGGATCATCTTTCACAGTTATTTGACAACTATGAGGCATTTAGACATGAAAAGAGATGAATTAAATTTCATTTTATGGAGGACACCTTGTAACAAAGACAAAGGCCAGGTAAGTTGTATATTGATGCAAAATTGGGCAGTTACCACAAATATAGTTCCTAAATAACCATCTAACACTTCTTGAAGATATCTGCAAATATATAATAAGTTACTCACAATAAATTATTTAAATTATCATGGCAGCTGTGATAGTTAATATAAAAATGACCTTCTACAATTGTTTGCCAAAAATTTCTTAACATTTCCCCTGGTCAAGGGTGTGCAAACTGTTCTATATTATGTGAACTTGTTTTTATACACTAACACCCCTGTTAATTTTCCTGTATATTTACAGTAATCAGACAGAACAGGGAAACATGAGGAGGGCTTTATCTAGTCAGCTTTGAGAAACACGAGACTTCCTGAAACTGACTGCACATCATTTATTATAACCCATCTAGCAGGCAGTCAAGGTCATGGGCACCTTCCAGAAAAAGTTTGGTGAAGGACATATCATTCAAGCTTCCTGAATATTGTTATTGCTTCAGAATTTTTCTAACATGGATGAAGGGTATTTTAAAAGAAACCTGACTCCTCTTGAGATGAGTTTTTCAGAGATTGCCCTTTTCTCAAAAGGAAGTCTTTCTGCAAAAGCTGTATCAGACCCCATCAGCCCGTTTTATCAGTCCCTCTGGTACAACACACACGAAGCCAAGAGAAGATGAAGGCAGGGTTCTTGAAATCTGGGACCCTTGCCTAGAAAAGCCATGAATGCAACTAAGCCAAAGTCATAATGTTGGACAAGGACTCACTACACATCTGGTTTCTGCCTGCCAGCCATCTGTTAAGTGGATTGGGTGTTGGCTGGAAAACCCCAGTTATCCAGAGAAAAACAAAGGGCTGCGAACTGAGAAAAGCCAAGAGAGAAGTGAAAAGGCAATAAAAGAGGGAAAAGGAGAATGATGGAAAGTTTATGAAGATCATACTGACATTTTACCAAACATTTTGCCAGTCATTTAAATCGTGGGAGATGCTGCTAAGAAAAAGTAGTGACTGTATATTATACAATATGACCAGGAACAATTAATAGAAATTATCCCTTCAGGCATTCTGGTCTACTGTGTACAGCATTACTTACAGAAGTTTTACAGGAAAAATCTAGCCCAAGGTGAAAACATATGGGAATGCCTGTGTGCCTATGTGTGTGTAGGTATGCATAAATATATATCCATCACTCTGCAGTTTCACTGAAACTGTATTGAGTTACACAAGCCAAAGAGCTGGCTGCCTAAAATGAAAGGGTTATAAAATATAGCCATATTCCAGAGGAAAATGAATATCAATACACAGCTTCTGTGTGATACTAGTTCCATTGATTTTTGACAATAGTCTGTGTATGAATGAGCTATAGTTAATAGCACAGGAAGTTGTAACCCTCCCTCTCATAAGTACTGCTTATTTGTTACAGCACCCAGCTACTGAGTGTGAGGCATCTTCAGCTGCTGGCTCCCGTGGAACTCAATCGTAGTGCTCTGTGTGCCACATCACATGAATTGTTTGGGAAATGAATACAATGTACATGTGCTTATGGGTGTATGAAAGAAATGGAAGCCTGCCTAAAATTCCAATAAATCTCTGAATAAAACCTGCAGGTGCTCATCCATGGTATACCAGGCAAACAGGCATGCAGAATTGTAACATGGCACTCATTTGCTCAGAGTCTGTATCTCTGTTATACAAATCTCATGCCACTAGCAAGCTTTTACATAGATTCTCTGTAGATCCTTCATTAAAGTATATTTCGCTATTTGTTAATTTGTTAACAGGTGGAGAGAATTATCTTATGACTCCATATTAATGTTCCCTAAGAAGGCTAAACATTAATAAACTTGAATATGACAGAAAGACTTTAAGAGGCACAGTACCAGCTGAATTCCTCCTCCTTCAGATCAGAGACTGCAGAATGACTAAACATTATTCTGCTCACTTTATGTAAATAAAGGAGATGGGAGGCTAAACCTTTAAGCAATTTAATATTGTCTTGATTATATGTAATTTAGGATTAACTAACCCTGATTAAGCAAGACCTTACACATACATCAACAGCCTGCAATTAACATGCTGTTGGTAAACAGAATCTAAAACCTTTTTTCCTCACAGTATAAGAAACATATGTAAGTGTTTTTATACTTCTCCTTGCAATACCTAGTAGTCAAAATCATGAAATCTGGTGAATTTTTAGCACTTTTGATATGTCCTTATAATAGTATTGTGAAGAAAAAAAAAAAAAGGTAGTATTTCTAAAAATTCCTTAGTGCATATATTTGATAGGTTACACTGCAGAATCCTCAGTAAACCAGACCACCAAGCAGAACTCTGGAGAAAGCTGAGATAGTTCATAATTAACTTTCCAACAGCAGCTTCAGAATGAAGGGCCTTAATTTGGAAACCAAAGTACGAAAAGAAAAGGTGCTCTCACAAGGTGTGTGTAAACTGGCTTTGTCCCGTTAACAGAGAAATCTGCTTCACGTTTCTTGGAGCTACATGTGGGATAAGAATACAAGGATGCCCATCCAAGACTACTGGAGCAGGGCTCTTCAATCCCCTTCCCAGCAAAACCCAAAGCCCCTTCCCAAAGCAAGCTGCACCCAAGTGGATGCTGCTGCACTGGTGCCAGTGCACCCAAGTGCTTGTCTGACAGGAGCTGCCACCAATGAAACTTTAAATCCCGAAGTTCTCCACATCCAGCCTTCCAGCTGTCCTCCTTGAGTGTTGCAGGTCTGTTCACACACCCTTTCACACTGTCTTTCTACCAGCTGAACAAATCACTGACCTCACCTCCCTCCAACTGTGCTGCACAGCTCTCCTTATCTCTGCCTGCTTCATGAACCGCTCATGTGAATTCTCTTGTCTCAGCCAAAAGGAACTGAGGTTAGCAAAGACCAGCTGTTTAAAGTGCTTTGGAAAAATCATATCATTTTAACTGAAATGGGTGAAGAAGCAATTCTTACAAGAAACTAAGCTTGCCAATCACCAAAAACCTTTCACTTATGGAAGTTGTACTGATACCTAATGAAAATGCCATAGCGCACTTCTCAGCTATATGAAAATGGGTAGAAAGAAGGCACAGGAATTGCAGAGGGAGAGACAAGAGCAGAGTCCTGACAATATATATATATTTTTTTTTTTTTAAGCACCTCACTTATTTCCTCAGAAGCACTCTGCTCTGCTAAGGATAGCCCAAATTACTAGGAATGAATGACAATACATTCCCCCCAGACAGATTCCTGCTTTCTGAAATACTCACTTTCTATCTAGAAGCACTCAAGTCATGAGCACAATTAGCTCATGAATAGTTAATAGTTGGAATAGTTAGAATAACTATCCAAATCATGACACCTAATTTCAGTTATTGTTTATTTTCCCATCTCTGTTATTAGTTAGTGGCAATTGTTGGAAGATGTCTTCACTTCATAGAAGTCATGTTTATTTTTAAGTTAAAATTATGGTGATAAGGACCAGTCTGTAAAAAATTGATTATCAATAAGAATCAGAAAGATCATTCTGTAAAACCAATAGAGGCTTATCTGTTTACTCCTTTGGGCTTAAAGCTAGCTGGAAATGATTTTTCCAATAACTACTTTTAAGAGAAAAACTGGTCTTCATGTTTTTGTTTGTTTGGGTTTTTTGTTTGCTTTTTTCTTAATAAAACTATTTATTTGTTTGTTTGTTTGTTTGTTTGTTTGTTTTAACCAGAATTAAACCTTTTTTTCCTTTTCCCTGGTTTTGAGGGTTTATTTTTTTTTTCCCTCCCTGAGGGAGTTGACCACTTAGCATGGTGTATACTGCATAAATTATAGTATCTGGGGTTTGCCTGACTTTCCTATGTCTTTGCCAGGATGTTTACCTGGCCAAGGGCCTTTGTCACTTGCCTGTTTTTGGATCTGAATGATCAAAATCTAAAGCAAAAGAGATCTTCGTGTTTCCCAGGGTGTTAAGGAGGGTGCCTCACAAAGTTCTACTGTGACAAATCAGATGTAAGGAAGGGAGTAAAAGGTCATGAAGAATTTTAAGTTCACAGTTGGCTGTCTCAAGAATGAATGACACCTGAAGATTTGACTAACTTCAGAAAACATTATCTCTAGACTTTAATGTAAAAAAACTTACTTAGCTTGAAAAGAAAAATCCAAAAATATCCATACTTCTCCTAAGGATTCTTTAGTATACTAACAGAAAACTTTTCAGGAGTGGCACTTTTCACTTTCCTACATCTTCTCCCTGGGATACACACAAGCTACTCTCCTAGCATTTAAGCTCAGACTAAAAACAACCCAAAACAAATAGAAGAAAAAAAAAAAAAAAAAGGAGGGAGGAGAGTGGAAAAAGGAGAATAAAAGGAGAATAAAAGGAGAATAAAAGGAGAATAAAAGGAGAATAAAAGGAGAATAAAAGGAGAATAAAGGGAGAATAAAAGGAGAATCTGCCTAATCTGCTTCCTATCTTTGGCCACTAACTGATACTCATTCAGTCATGTTGAATCCTAATGGATGATAAACAGATTTTAACAATTGTGTGTGGTCAGCCTCCTGCCAGATACAGAACTGGCTGGTGCCAGTGCCTGTGCACGGCACTCACAACAGACAGCTGAGAAGCTGAGGGAGCTCTGCTCTCACAGTGAAGTTTGGCAGCCTGTCAGCTGTAGAATCTCCAGTCCTTACAGGAATTTGTTAGCTCACATTGTCAGAGCCACATCACCACAGGCCCATACCACAGGGAGACTACTGCTTTCCTTGGTCTAAGAAACATTCCTAGAGGATTCATTATCTGGACACCCATTATAACTAATTCAGAATCTGTATATGATGAAAACAAAGATTAATTTTTCCCCTAAAAATGTTGATCATTAAAAGCAGTTATTTAACTCTTGAATTTCTTGTCTGTATACATTGTAAGAAAACAGAGAATAGTTTTCACTGAAAACTTAAGAACATAAAACCCATACATAGTCCCAGCTTTTATCTTTTCCTTTTTTGGTGTTTCCTAGTTCTTCACTGAATTTCTTTTCCCCTTGGGACATGCAAGATGGTAAGAATGTGTGTGCAGTATGGCAGATCAAAGAAAACTGCATGTAGTGTTTTTTATTTCTTTATATGACTTTTGTAGTGTGTAACGAACAGTACATTTTGCCTAGATCCATCGTATATCATGTTATAGCAATCTTTTCCCTGTTCTCTTCATTCCCAAAATGACAGTGTGGCACTGAAGGCTCTGGGAATTTTACCCTTTACTTTCCATATTTTATGCAAGCTGAAAACATGTTACTATTTGCACAGTAACATAAATAAGATTGTTTTTCAGCCTGGTTTGAAAGCAGTGTTTTCCAGCTAGAAAATATTGTAGAATGGATTTGAAAGGTTAAGCTCCTAGATATAACTCTTGCAAATGTGTAGCCTATTGTGCACAGATTCCCAAGTATCCCAAATGATTCATGGAAACAGGGAAGGAGAAGGGGAAGATCTGGCTTTGGAAGTCACAACTGATTTGAATATAGAAAAAGCACAAAAAGAAATCTAAAGCATCTTTCCAAACTAGCAGAACATGGCACAGTACAAAGCTGAAGCTGAACCTCTGATCCAGAGCTTTGCAGTGCATCTAACTTCACAGCAGCTCAGACAGCTTGTGTTGTGGTATTAAAAGAGCTTCATTGGGAGTACAGAAATCACTGCTTTCCCCCTGCCTCTGCCCATGGGACATTAATGAATTCATTTGCTATTAATTTCAAGAGGTGACCAAAAAGCTAAGTATCCACCACGACAGTGGTGTGAAAAGGCCTGCAAGAAAGCTTTTATAAATTCCCTCATGACACCCAGTACAAGCTATCAAATGCTGCTCAAGAGACTGCAAGGTACTGATACCTACATTCTGATCTGCTTCAATTCATCAACGGTTTCACTTACTCATGTACTGCACTGCATGGACAGGGAGAAGGCAGCAACAGCAGGGGAGGAAAATTGATTCAAAGCATGAAGCCTTCCAAGTAGTGAAAACATTCTTTTTGTTTGGTTTTGAGTTTGGGTATTTTTTGTTGAAGCTGAAGGAATGGCACAAATAAGTGTTGCAGAGCATTGTGGGTCAGGGAGGAATGAGGCAGCAGCCTCCAGCAAACTGAAGTAAGTGAAAAAGATGGATATTCTCCTTAATTCAGTCATCCTTCACAGGCCACTGCAGCTGTCCCACTGTGCTAAACAGTTTGCTCTACAGAAGATCGTGTTCTCTTTTGAGGACCTTTGCAGTGCCTCAGCCTCCTATGGTGAAGTGTCTGTTAATATATCTATCATGTTGTACGGTGTCTGGTGATCCTTTTGAACTACCAATGTTTCTTTTCACAGTAACCTACAGAGATGGGGACTACTCCCTTTTACAGATATGCAAGCTCTTTCATAGATGATGAGTAAGCCTACTCCATATACAGTGTTACCTTTCTTTTAATAAAAGTATATATTACTTTGCAGTGTGTATAGAGTTGTCCATATTTTGGCAAAAGTGTTCTTTCTTTGTAGTGTTCTAGTACAATCCCAAGTGTTGTAAAATAGAAAAAATAAATCCAGATATAAGTCACAGCAACTGAACCCCTATGGATCATTTTCAACTGTGGACACAACAGCAAATTCCCATCCCCCTCAAAAATATGTTTAAAAGATAATCAGACAGCCAAACAAGCAAAAATCCTCCAAAATTGTCTATGTCATTTCCCCCTGTAGGATTACTCACTATGAATCCCATGGAAAATGAACACTTAAAGAGGGCGTGAAGTGCTTAAAGGTACCCTATGTCTAGGGAACTGGAAGCTACACTTAAATGGGTGGCTAGAGATTTTAGGAAGAGTTTATAAAACATCTCCATATAGCAAGTAAAGCAAAAGCTGCCCACACCCGGTTTCTGATGCCAAGAGTAGAAGGCCACAGGAGGTTGTTTCTGAGGTGTTATTTATATTGGATTTTAAAATGGTCTGAGGGGACAGAGGGTTGAGCTATCAATTATGTAACTGTAAACGAAGAACCTTTGTGAAGGGAAGCAGAAAATTGTATACTTAGAGAATGAGCAAGACATTTAGGAGAGGTTCAAGGTTAACTCCTTTCTTTCGCTCCTCTGAATTCTGTTAGGAGTTCACATCATGGTACAAAGCCCACGGAACAATTCTGGAGCCATAGGAAAGCAATTCCTAACATTTTTATATTCTCAGCACCTCAAGGGATGTAGCGGGAGCTGTTGCAGGAGGAAGGGAAGGACAAATACAGTCCCTAGACCACTGAGAACATGTTGTAGTATGTGTGCAATTCAACTGTCATGAGCTTTGTGTAAGGCTGCTGTAAGACTTGATGTCAATGACCTCAGACTACCAGCCACTGTCTTATGGCCAGTACTGCTGGAAATGTGAGAAAAAGTGCACAGCTGTTGCATAAATGGAAAAGCTGATAAGAAATTAAAATAGTCTGCGTGAGTTATCTGTGCAATAGGAAAAAGAGAGAGATGTGGTAAGTTTTCCTCCACAGTTGTAAATTCACATTGTAAAGTAGAGCTATCTAGTAGTTTCTCAAAAGCTGAGACAAATACACATGAAAAGTTTTTCTTGTCTGCAACTTGTGGCTGCCAGAAACTGAAGGATTTTTAGATACATAGGCAAGAAGCAGTGTGATGGATTTCAAACCTTTCTTCTCCCTCCTCCCTATTTTGTTTCTAATATCTAACCTAAAATCTAAGATGTGCCTTTCCATCCTGAAGCATCACTTACTGTCCTGGGCACCTCAGCCATTTCTTTCAGTTGGTTAAATCCTGCTTATGCACTTATGTAGAAGCACTCCAGCTTAGCCAGGGCTTTATAGCTGGCTGCTAAGGGTAGCAGGCAGCTGGCTGGACAGGGAAACTGTCCCACCTCCTTCCCACTTCCTTCCTTAGCCAAGCTGCAAGAAAAAGAACAAGGTTCTACTTTGGCATTTCAAGCTGGAATGTCAGACCTTATCAAAGTGCCACTCATTTCACCACTCACTGCAGCTCAAAACTCAGGAAAATTCCCCACAGACATTGCATCAGACCCTCCATGGAGGGGATAAATTGTGAGAACACTCAGCAGATTTAGGAAGTTGTGTCCATTTCCTGCAGGACAGTAGTCAGGGCAGAGAAGACATGCAGAGAGAGAGAGAGAAGGTGAGGAGATAGAGTCTCTCTTTGGGTTGTAGGTTCAGATGTCAGGTGGTTGCAAGGATTACACTGAGGGGTTAAGACAATAATTTCAACAATTTGCACAAGGTGATCCAGCATCTTAGGACAAAAGCCACTTGCTGGATGTTTCCTCTTTGAGTCAGAAGACGCTCCCACTCTGTGCTTGTTTGTTTGGAAACTATTGCACAAGAGGGGCACGGATCATGGAAGGGAAGTGTTTGTCCTCTGTGTATTCTGGAAACTGCTTAAAACTTTTCTGCCTTGTATTAATGAAAGTACCAGGCCTGACACAGACACAAAAATGATCACTACAGGTAATGTTCACGGGAAATTAAGTGACGAGTTCAAAACAAATACACACTTTTCTCTCCAGTCGATTGAATTTATTTTTTCCCTGATGAAGAATATGAGGAGTACAGTAGACACACATTTTTAATTAAAATCAATGATCTAGTGTTTCAAGCCACCTAACTCAGAACTCAATAAAGTCAATGGTAGTCTTTCCATTCACTACAGTGGGCATTGGATGAAATCCATAAAGCTGAAAGTGATGGCTTGCACTTTCATATGCAGTCAGTGCCTGCAGTTTTTAAATTTATTACTATTATTTTCTTGCTATGTCACTTTAGAATGCTGTTTACTCACCATGGTGTTGTGTAATACCTAGATATATGAGTATTAAAACATTGTTCTCCATTTTAAAACTCAAATTATTGTTTCCTATATAAACAATTTATAAGAAATCTAATAATATAATTTATCAGAAAATGAATGTTGCTTTTCTTTAGTTTTCATCATTGCATAAAAATTGTTATTTTGTTGAAAGGTTACATTTCACTAAATGTTAAATAATACTTATTTCCAACCGTATCATTATAATTAATAATAGTGATGACCTTTGTATAAGGTATTGTAATTATATACAACCTCCTACTATTCCGTATCCCAGTTCTTTGATCATCTAGACCAGAACATGCCATTGCAGACTAATTGCTTTTCCCTCCCATATGGGCATCATATTCCTCAAATGTTGGCAAAAGAAAGAGCTTGGATGCATCAAAATATTCACCCAGTCCCAGGAGCACTGGGAAGCACTCCCAGGCCCCGTAACTTAGACAAAGCCATATAAGGTGTTTGTTCTCAGGCTTGAATTAAAGCCAGTGGTGGTACAGACTACAAAAACCCTACACATTGCAAGACTTTCCCCATGCCAGAGGGTTTGCAATCTAAGGAAGAGAGACCAAACCAGGCATATACTGCTGGTCTCAGGACACTGGACAGAAAGCAGCAGAGCAGCAGCTGAGCTACTGTGATTCTGTCATAAATGAGAGGTTTAAGCAGGAATTTGAAGGTAAATGCTGCTGAAATTCTGTGTAGGTCCCTCTGCTCTGGGTGTCACTTTGTCACTTTGAGAAAGGTCCATTGTGTTTACCGGAAAATACAAAAATAGTTTGTACTAAAATACAGCCTCCTTTAACAACATAAAATCATTTAAATTTGTAAAACTTCAGCAACTTTTGCACTCATAATGATTGCTAACAGAAAATATTAACAACGACTACTTACAAGGAGTATTAATTAATCTAAATAGGAGAATGAATGCTTTTGTCTGAATGAATGGCAACTGGGAACTGCCAAATACTTTGTCACTGACATCCAGGCCTGAATTGGAGACCTCTAAACCTTCCTCACAAAAATGGCAGAGCTGCCTATGCTCTAGCTGTCTAGAACGGAATGACTGCACAAGTCTTTCCTTATTTTCCCTGGAAAGTACACAGTACCAGGGTATTGCCAGGTAGAGCACATGAGCTGGTTAAAATTAAATGCAAACTCTAATAATGGCTGTCAGATAGGAAGACAGTAACAGAATTAGCAGAACCTGGCTTTGTTCCATTTGTCACTGAAGTTGCCTCATCAAATCAGCAGGAATTTCAAAACCCCAGGTTTAATTGAAAAGATGAGAAGCAAATTTTTGGCTAAAAAAACCCAACACCTTTTCTCCATTGAAACAGGTGTTGTTAGAGAAATGATTAATATCTTGACCCTGTCTGTAAGGAGTTTTTTTGTTACGCACATGTTCAAAACACACCCAGGAGTGTTTGGTTTTTCACAGGTGCTGACAAGAACACTCAGCTTCAAAAAGAAATAACTATGTGTAAACTGTTGTTCTGAGTCACACAGAATGGGGATTTAAATCCAGACATGCTCCAGACTGCAAGGAGCCCTGTGACAGGGCATCTCTCAAAGGGTGCTCAAAAGAAAATTTGGATTTAATTGTCCAGTTACAGGGGAAGGTCTGTGACTGGGCAGTGCTCAGCTATGTGAAAACTTCTTGCAATGTCCCACTACCTCAGTGCACCCTTGGACAAGCAGGAATGCAAGTCAGATTGCAGGAAGTGAAACTATGGCAGCTTCAGGACGATCTTTCAAGGCATTTTGTTTTGGGTTTGGGTGGTTTTTTTTGATATTAATATAATTATCAAATTTAAATTAGACATGAATGTAATCATTAACTTAACTAACTCTTTGTGCTACCAAAATCTCCTCTTAAGGCATTTATTGTTAGGATTCATCAAGCTAGTGGTGGGATGACTGGAGTAGCAAACACACCTTGCATAAATATTTTCATTTCTGTTTAGTTTCTATAGAAACATTTGAAAATAGAGATAAATTACCAGCTGTCCTCAGAGTAGAAGCCCCCTTCCGGCTTTGTAAGGCAGTTATTTGCAAGCAAAACCAAATATTCAGATGTTATGTGTAAGAAATTAACTGAGGTGCCAAGGACTGAAATTTTGTGAAGCCAAAATGCCAAATGAAAGTAACTTTTTCTTCCTATAAAGGAGAACAAATACAGCTGGAAATGTAACCCTTAGTAATACCTACTCCTCTCCATTGCTAAATTAACATAGAAAAGATAGGACTAAAAAATAAAGTACCTTCAGCACAGGGATGATTTATGGATCAGAACCTGTAAATTCACAGTGATAGATATATATATTTTCATCTTCTTCATCCTAAAAGTAGGAAATAATAATGATTTTGCTTATGTGGCAAGAAGAAATTAACTGCCACCAGAAATATGATACGTCATGAATCTGCCACACAGACTTGTCCTGTTCAGCTGAATGTGTTCAAAGCCTGGCAGTTTTCAGTCTTTTCCTGGACTGTATGAATCCAGACAAATCCCAGGAAACACTGACCTGCTTGCACTCACCACTTCTGGCTCAGAATGATGGTAGATAGCTCACAAATCCCCACGAAAACACTGAGTAGTCCCATTGAAGGGCTTCCTTGAAAATGTGAAAAGAGTTCAATTGCTTATACCTTGTTTAACATTTGGCACAAAATATATTTATGTAAAAAACAATTTTTAGAGATTTTTAAATTAATACAAATAATTTTTCCCATCTCCACAGAAAACAAAAAACCTCAAAATGATCTAACATCTTAAATCAAATTACATATTTGTATTTCCCTAAGAATAGGTGATGGGGTTTTGTTTGTCTTTTTCCTCAGAATTTCAACCACAATGAGATAAGAATTCTTTTTTGAGAGAGAGAGAGATAGAGAAAGAAACCAGGAAATTGAACAGTAAACTCAATCAGATAATGCAATATAAAGAAATGACCCATGACTGAATGAATGAAATAAAAATAACATGTTAATTGGAAAAAAAATCTGAAAGGATTATTTCCCCAAAGGAACAAAAGCAGAAGTACAGACCTACCTGTGAAATACAAGGCAGGAGGACAGGTGAAGTTAAAATCTGCCAGTCTGGGATGGGGTGTATATATATATATATATATATATATAACACGGAAGTTAAAGGCAGTCTATCCTTAACTAAAAATAAGCCCTAATAAACAAGTTAACAACAAACATCAGACTAGAAAGGTTAATCCATGAGAAACTTATGCTGACTTTGACATCACTAAGAAACCTCTCTAGGTAGTGTCTGGCCTTGTTTTTGTAACTGCTCCCATCCAGATTATGTTTCTTTTAAAACTCAGTGCTCATTTTGCATTTGCAGTCATTCAACTGCCCTGCAAGAGCATGGGGAATACACAGACTGCCCTGGGATTTTGCACTCATTCAGTAGCTAGTTTTTCAAGATGTTTTTGGAGAAATATATAAACCAAGAGTTACACCAAGCTCTTGGCCTAAGATATTTCTGTAATATTTCAACAAGGATTATGAAAATAGGTTTAGATTCTTACGTTGCAATTGCCTGCGAAAGTCCACAGAACAAATAATTTCTGCTAAAATGCTTTAAAATACAATCAATAAAAAAGATAATTACTTCAAATTAAATTAATTGGTAGGTGAAAAAGATTGAAACCAGATTCCCAAACTTATTTTCAATTCTTTGAAGTGACCAAGATATCTGCCATTGTATTTCTGTGCACCTGCTAATAATAAACTATCAAAGAATATTGCATAAGGACTTAATCCTAAGACATGCTTATGCATTTCTCCTTAGGGTCTAGATAGAACTCCTACAAACAATGCACAAAATAAGGGAAGTTGTACAAAGAATGCACACATGTTGATTTTTAGCCAAGGCAGGGAAAGTCTTATTTCCACATTTGACCATTTCTTATTTCATATCTGACCAAGCTGTTTTGAAAGTAATTTGAATTTAAGATCACCAGTTATGCATCTTAGACAGAGGTCAGGAGAAGTAGCTCAGGTAAACTTTTTATTTTAGAAAAACTTTTTAGTATAGAAAATGAGCCATTTTCTGTATTATTGAATCTCTACAATAATTTTTATTTTCCTCTTTTTAAGAGTGACCATTTCCATCAGTTTCCAACACTCTCCTAAATGGAAAAAACTTTCACTTGCAAGGGTAAGAATAAATTACTGTCTTCTGACTGCTGAATAAATCTTGCCAGTGTCAGAGTTCTTGGAGTTTACAAACGTAAAAAAATCCCCCCATATTTGTTTTCAGAGAAGCCTGGTTCATAAGCAACAATCACTGGCACTCAGTACACTGCTGGACATTTGTTAAGGATGTGAAGCAGCTTGAATTCTGAAAGGCCTGTTGCCAATGTAAGAAACTTGGTAATTCCCTGTGCATCATCAAGGAGGACTCAAGCAGAAGTTTTGTTTCTCCTAAGCATTTCTGGTGATCTGAGGGAAATTCATTATTTTACATACTTTATTTGCCTTATTTATTTGTTTGCCTGTTCGGATTTTACTAAGGAAGCTCATTGATCTAGGTGTTTACAAGAAATGTTTACAGAGGACTGCAAATCAAAATGAAGAAAAATACCCAGCAAGTTCAAGCAAACATGCAGGGCTTGTCTTTTTCAGCACACTGGGTCACACAGAAGTGATGAATCGTCTTCATTAAGAAATATCACAAGAGAAAGGTATTATAGCCCAGCTGGAGGCTGTAAATGCCCCCATGATCCATCACAAAGGAATCACATTTCCACTGCTTGACCACACAGGCAGTCTGGCTTCACTCTGACTGTTTGTACAAGCTTAAAACAATCCATTTAGAAATTCTGTTTATTTCATGTCTTCTCTGATACTGAATGAACATTTTCCCTGGGACAAAGATTATTTTGGAAAAATTATATGTTCCCCCGTGGAACTGGAAATCAAGAGAATATTAGCATCTGAGTCATTGATCCGTCACAGCTGGGCACACCAGATCTCTTGGTATTTCAACCAAATGAAAGACAAGTTCCTTGCAGAGGAGTTTGAGATAAGAGGAAAGCCTTAAGAAAAGCATCTTTCAGTGATGTAGAGCTACCACTCCTATAGACAGGAGCACAGTACGGTATCAGCATGAAATTAATCAAACCAGTTTGACATTTCACTTTCTCGTATAACTTTTTATCCCTATGAAAAATTTTGATATTTCAGTTTTATTTCTTCCTGACTCAGGAACAAGTGTCAAAATATCAATCTCTTTTGGGGCAGAAATTGCATTTTATATAACTCTTTTCATGAAGACTGACACCTCATTTTCTTATTTGAATCATCTCTATTTTTACCTTCTCCCATTCAGCCTCTGAAGAAAAATAGTATATGGAAGAACAAAGCATTTGGGGGTTGATACTTCCATTTTATATCCTCAGTTCACATGTAGTAGTTTGGATTTAAGAGGTTCAGTCTGTTTTCATAAATCCTGTTTTAGCTGGCTACATTAGAAGGCATGGGATATCCACCCTGCTGCTGGGAAGGTTCACCACTGTATGAAGAAATGAGTAAGTTCAGCCCTGTATAGACCACCTTTGGGGGTACTCCACTGGGAAAATGTAGTAAAGAGCACACAGATCTCAGAATGCTTAAATACAATTGAGAATCCAGCAAAGGTATTTAAGCTGTGTGCTCCAGTGCCTTTCTGAGTATTTTGATAATTTCATATCCTATGGGACCCGCTGGAGGTGAGTTTTAATTTTGACCGTTGCATTTTGCACAACCAGTTACACCAGGCTGGGGAACAGACTTTTTCAGTGAAAGAGGCAGATCCACTCCATCTCAATCAAATTCATGTATTTCAAAGGGAAACCTTTCCATCTGTGTAGTAAACACAATGGCAAGAGGTATAAATTACAAACTACTCTCCCAAATTTAAAAAGAAATAAAATAAAATCCCCGGGACACATAAAAAACGGTCCTTGGATCATTAAAATTTCCAACTTTGGAGCTCGTGAAGAACCTCTGCCTAATCAGGCAGAGCCAGATTACTCTGTCTACAGGATGGTTTCCCTCTCTCTAGAGAGAAAATATTCTAAACAGTAAACTTTGAAGGGGGAATGGAGGTATATAGAGAAGTCCTTCACTTCATGGCCAAGTCAAATTTGATATTTCTCATTTTAATACCCTATCCAGGGACTTTTCAACTTTGATGCAAGTTGTTATTAAAGAAGTGTGACCTTTTAAAGCAGGGTAGGAAAAGACTCCAGATTACCATATGGACCTAGGAAGCAGGAAACAGCAATATCTCTGAATAAAATCAGTAGATTTGTGACCAGCAGAAAGAAAGGAAGTTGCCTTCATATAGATTTATGTCGTCACTTTGAACGATGTGCCCTCTCAGAAGTCTAATAAGCAACAAGCTCTTGCTACAGCCTCTCCCATGGGAAGAAAGTAAAAGGGTCTCTTGCTTTTTACCTGCCTTTCTATTTTTACACTGTAGAAAATAATTTCTTTGAGACCTCTGTACTACTGTCAAGAATGTGGTTGAAATTGCCCTGTCAGCTCAATATTATGGTTGAAGAGGGACAAAATCAGATATTTAAGCAGTTATACACGTATTGTTTCACACACACTCATGCATACAGCATGATCAAAGAAGCCATATTTCCTTAGGAAAACAGCCTAAAAATAAATGCAACACTACTTTTCTGACAGCCATTTGGAGCTTTGGCAGGACAAATTGTTTTATTCAATAGCATTTCATATAAAGAAAAATAATCTACAATCTTGTTTCCTATACACCATGAGGAAAATTAATTTGGCCTCTAGGGCTCCTTGTTATTAATCTCCATCAGGTACCCCTGCCAATGCACCCCCAGAGGCCATGATCCCACAGAAACACTTATGCCCATGAGCAGCCAGCCCTATAGATTTTAACTGTCTCAGTCTTAAAGTTTAGCATTCCTGAGAGATCACTGTCACAGGAAGTTCAATTTTTAACAAAATATTGAGAAGGCAGGTCTGGGCAACATGTATCATGCAGGTATATGTTAATGAAATCCTCTCAACCTGCCCATTCTACTCAGAGGAAATTTTGCACCAGAGGTAAAGGCATTGGGGTCAGTAAAGCTAGGTTAGGAGGGCCTTGCCCTGTACTTACAAAATGTCTGAACAGTGCACTTGGCAAAGCACTTGCCAAGCTGAGATGGGAAATCAAAGCTGGAAGACTGAGTTGAGTCCAGCTCGGAGACCCTGAGTAATGTCACAGATACAATGAAGAAATCAAAATATGTATATTATGAATTTCTGCTGTGGCAGCTAAGAGCTCTCAATTAGGTGGGTGGGCTTTTTCCCAAGCTAATTGCACTTCAGAGTTGATCTAAAACCCATAGGTTTATAAAGAAAAAGCTTTGGTAGGATTATTTTCAGAGTGATCAAGGTCTTCTGAAAGCCTAAGAAGTCAAGTATGACACAAGGAAATATATTATGAACTGGCTGTTGCAATTATAAATTATGCAAATCATGTTCTTTTGAACTCCTAATTCCTGTAATATTAAGCACTAATTTAGCTATGCGCGGCTATTTCATTGTGCAATTTTTGCAAGAATTTCAACTCTTTTCACAGAAGATATAGTTAGATGACTAATCTCAAAATTTTGCTTGCCAATTAAAGAGCTTTGAAAAGAAAAATATGGAGGACAGAGGATACTGTACTTGCTTACCCTGCCAACTTGGGGTACAGTGGTACAGCTGTGGATGCAGGTAAGTCAGAGGTCTCTAAGTTAAAAGGTTGCCAGTGAGAGACAGAGTAGAAGCCTTTCAAGTCATACTTCAAGGTCTCATAAGAGAAAAAGAATGTCTCTTTCTACTTTTCAAGTGTCTATATGTGACACCAAAGAGTCTCTTTTTAGCTTTGCTTTCATCAATTAAGCAGGCAATCCCTTCTCTGTAACAGACCCTCAAAGAATTTGGAAATATAATAACAGCACTCTTTTATTGATTGCTTTGATCAGATACCAGGCAGGAGGGAAGAAAACCTCAACATACACATCAATAAACAACCTGGAGCCTCTAAAGCCATACTGAGTGAGCTTGAGAACTATGAGGCTGAGATGCTCAAAAAAGAAAGCTTATGACAGCAAATCAATATAAAGCCTTGTGGTAAAGATGCTGAAGTAAGAAAAAGAATGTTTGGTCACTGTGAAAAGAACTCTGGGATGCATTAAAACAATGAGGCAACTAATAAGGGAGACCATTTCCTTCTCTCCAAGTGATTAGAGAGGAAGCTGGGAGTGACAAGGCCCAGGACAAAGGTCAGGCTAGGCTGAATCAAGGCACTGATTTTGCTGTATAGTTCTGACATCTGTCAAGTGGCTGGTGCTTAGACAGGCACTAATGGTACCTGAAAGCACCGGGTTTGGATAAGCTCTACAGGGCTTTGTGAGCTTTTTATGCTGAAATTGTTCCTGGAGTGCTTGTAGTATAGATACACTGGGGAGAAGTCCACAAAAAAACATGGCAGGAGATATGCAGTCCTATATTGAAGATTATTAAGAGAAAATGAAAGGAAAAGGCTTTCAACTGAGATGAAAGGAATGCTTCCTGGAAGAAACTGAAAGAAGTCCCACTACCTTAAGAGTGTTGCTTGAAAGAGCCAGGCTGTGACACAGTCAGTTTCTGAAAATGTTAGCTCCTATCATGTTATATTCTGAGCATTGTAAACTGTAAGGTAGAGCTGCCTATAGACTTTTAAAATTCCATTTATGTGCTTTTCAAAAGCTCCATTTCTTTTGCAAATGTAAATACACAATATGTTTTTAGAAGTCGAGTCATTCCCTTGATACAACTGACTGTAAATTCTCAAAGGAAAACCTGTTAAATATGGAGATTCACAGTAAGCTCAATTGATACTCAGTCCTAAAGTGCATAAAAGGTACAAAGCCTAATACAAAAGACGGTGAACTCAGGGATCTGAAATGGTCATGAAATTAAATGGAGGTTCAATGAGTCTGGAACTACAGCATTCCAAATTCTTGGATTGTATTACAAAAGACTTTTTAATTTTCATTTTCAGACTCACAGGAAACTCATCTTAGGTCTTTGGAGGTATTTGGGAATCAAGCTCATTTGTGTAAGACCATGGGTTTACTAACACTCCTTGAGTGGCAGCATGGCTTTTAAACATGTTTTACTCCTCAGCAGAAGGTAATGTAAATTCTCTATGATTTACTAAATGGCTACAGGCGTGCCTGTAGGTTCACAAGGAATCACAAATGTAGTAGGAAAGGTGACCACTTGTTCATTTTGCTAAAGCAAACTTGGAAGGAAACAAGTAGCATTTTAACACTGGAGCCACCAAAGATTGATTTGACCTAGAATTTGTGTCTTGCAGACTATCTTTGGCATAAAAAGCTCTGCAATATGGCAGAACTCCCTTGCAATCTTGCTCCCCTGCAGTCTTGGTCTCTCAAACACTTTCTGACCTTCTTCAAAGCTGGGGCGAGATAGATTATGCACAGCTGTCCACTTCTGGAAGGAAGATCTTGGGCTCTCCAACATCAGTTAGACAGACCACTGAGCCCACAAATGGCCCACCTTCCCTGTGGCAGGGACTCAGCCTTTGCAGGTCCAGGCTCCAACCAAAGCTTTTTTCTCAGCTCAGGCACAGACAATCTGCACTACATGTGAATTCCATAGTGTCTAAAATCACTTGAGATGACAGAGAAGTTTCCTACTTATACAGGATACAAATAAATGCTCTTTCCCGTCCAGTGGATTAAACGGACACAGTGAACATGTGAACTCCATTTCCCTGGGAAACAAGGCTAAGAGTCTCCTGTGAACTGCTCAAGATCAAAAGCAGCAAGGTTTACAAATCCTGTTGCTAATGAGGAAAACATTCATTACAAGTGTTTTCAAAAGTAGTAGTATGTTTTTTCCCAAAAATGGGCATCACTGACAAGCACTATTTGTAGATATTTGGTAAATGCTTAGAACTTTTCTTTTTTAGTCCATAATAATCCAAATGCAGAAGCTGATGAGCCAGCATGGCTGTGATACTTTTTTGCTAATTATGTGCTAAGTTTTATGAAACTAATAACTGTTTTTAATAATAGTGAGGAGGAGGAAGCTAACACTTAGAGATCACATTAAAATTTGCATAGGTAATTGGATGGTATGGGAATTCAAGGGTGAACTAACCCTAGGGTTAGTTTTAGGATTAGGGCTAGAGCTAGGATTAGGGCTTGGGTTAGGGATAGGGCTAGGGCTATGGTTAGGGTTAGGGTAAGGGCAAGGGTAAGGGTTAGGGTAAGGGCTAGGGCTAGGGTATGGGTAAGGGTTAGGGTTAGGGTTAGGGCTTTGTTTAGGATTAGGGCTAGGGCTAGGGTTAGGGCTAGGGCTAGGGTTAGGGTTGCGGCTCGGGTTAGGGTTTGGGCTAGGACTAGGGTTGCGGTTAGGGTTAGGGATAGGGTTAGGGTTAGGGCTAGGGATAGTGTTAAAACTAGGTCTAGGTTTAGGGTTAGGGTCAGGGCTAGGGTTAGAGCTCGGGTTAGGGTTAGGGCTAGGGCTAGGGTTAGGCTTAGGGCTAGGGTTAGGGTTAGGGCTAGGGCTAGGGTTAGGGTTAGGGATAGGGCTAGGGCTAGTGTTAGGGCTAGGGCTAGGGTTAGGGTTATGGCTTGGTTTAGGGTTAGGGCTCGGGCTAGGGTTTGGGTTAGGGTTAGGGTTAGGGCTAGAGCTAGGGTTAGGGCTAGTGCTAGGGTTAGGGCTAGGGCTATGCTTAGGTTTAGGGTTAGGGATAGGGCTAGGGTTAGGGCTAGGGCTAGGGTTAGGGCTAGGGTTAGGGTTAGGGTTGCGGCTCGGGTTAGGATTTGGGATGGGACTAGGGTTAGGGTTTGGGTTAGGGATAGGGTTAGGGTTAGGGCTAGGGCCATGGTTAGGGCTCAGGTTAGTGTTAGGGCAAAGATTATGGTTAGGGGTAGGGATTGGGTTAGGGCTAGGGCTAGGGTTAGGGTTAGGGCTAGGGTTAGGGCTTGGGTTAGGGTTAGGGGTTGGGTTAGGGTTAGGGCTAGGTCTATGTTTATGGTTAGGGCCAGGGTAAGGGTTAGGGTTAGGCCTAGAGTTAAGGTTAGGGCTAGGTTTAGGGTTAGGGTTAGGGTTAGGGCTAGGGCTA
This sequence comes from Cinclus cinclus, assembly GCF_963662255.1. Lineage (NCBI taxonomy): Eukaryota > Metazoa > Chordata > Aves > Passeriformes > Cinclidae > Cinclus > Cinclus cinclus. The sequence continues at coordinate 16,419,541 of NC_085054.1, forward strand.
TGGTTAGGGCTAGGGCTATGGTTAGGGTTAGGGTTAGGGCTAGGGTTAGGGTTAGGGTTAGGGCTAGAGCTTGGGTTAGGGCTAGGGCTAGTGTTAGGGCTAGCGTTAGGGTTAGGTCTTGGGTTTGGGTTAGGGTTGCGGCTCGGTTTAGAGTTTGGACTAGGACTAGCGTTCGGGATAGGTTTAGGGATAGGGTTAGGGTTAGGGCTACGGCTATGTTTATGGCCTGGGTTAGGGTTAGGGTTAGGGCAAGGGATAGGTTTAGGGATAGGGCTAGGGCTAGTGTTAGGGCTAGGGCTAGGTTTAGGGTTAGGTTTAGGGCTAGGGTTAGGGCTAGGGTTAGTTTTAGGGTTAGGGCTAGGGCTAGGGTTTGGGTTAGGGTTAGGATTAGGGTAAGGGCTAGGGCTAGGGTTAGGGCTTGGGCTTGGGTTTGGGTTAGGGTTAGGGCAAGAGGTAGGGTTAGGGCTTGGGCTAGGTTTAGGACTAGGGCTAGCGTTTGGGTTAGGGCTTTTTTTAGGGTTAGGGCTAGGGCTAGGGTTAGGGCTAGAGCTAGGGTTAGGGCTCGGGCTAGGGTTTGGGTTAGGGTTAGGGCTACAGCTAGGGTTAGGGCACAGGCTAGGGTTAGGGCTAGGGCTAGGGTTAGGGTTAGGACTAGGGTTAGGGTTAGGGCTAGGGCTAGAGCTAGGGTTAGGGCTCGGGCTAGGGTTTGGGTTAGGGTTAGGGCTAGAGCTAGGGTTAGGGCTCAGGCTAGGGTTAGGGCTCGGGCTAGGGTTTGGGTTAGGGTTCGGGCTAGGGCTATGGTTAGGGCAAGGGCTATGGTTCTGGCTAGGGCTATGGTTAAGGTTAGGGTTAGGGCTAGGGTTAAGGTTACGGTTAGGGCTAGAGCTAGGGTTAGGGCTAGGGCTAGCGTTAGGGCTAGCGTTAGGGTTCGGTCTGGGTTTGGGTTAGGACTAGGGCTAGGGTTAGGGCTCGGGTTAGGGTTAGGGCTAGGGTTAGGGTTAGGGTTAGGGTTAGGGTTAGGGTTAGGGTTAGGGTTGGGGTTGCGGCTCGGGTTAGGGTTTGGGCTAGGACTAGGTTTAGGGTTAGTGTTAGGGTTAGGGCTATGGTTAGGGTTAGGGCAAGGGTTAGGGTTAGGGCTTGGGATAGGTTTAGGGCTAGGGCTAGGGTTAGGGTTAGGGCTAGGGGTAGTGTTAGGGCTAGGGCTAGATTTAGGGTTAGGGTTAGGGCTAAGGCTAGGGTTAGGGCTAGGGTTAGTTTTAGGGTTAGGGCTTGGTTTAGGGTTGGGGTAGGGCTAGGGTTCGGGCTAGGCCTAGGGTTAGGGTTAGGGCGTGGGTTAGGGTTAGGGTTAGGTTTAGGAATAGGGCTAGGGTTAGGGCTACGACTATGGTTGTGACTTGGGTCAGGGTTAGGGTTAGGCTTAGGGCTAGGGCTAGGGTTAGTGTTAGGGCTAGGGCTAGTGTTAGGGCTAGAGATAGGTTTAGGGTTAGGGCTAGGGCTAGGGTTAGGGCTAGGGTTAGTTTTAGGGTTAGGGCTAGGGCTAGGGTTAGGGTTAGGGCTAGGGTTTGGGTTAGGATTAGGATTAGGGTAAGGGCTAGGGCTAGGTTAAGGGCTTGGGTTAGGGTTTGGGTTAGGGTTAGGGTTAGGGTTAGAGCTATGGTTAATGTTAGGGTTACGGCTAGGGTTAGGGTTAGGGTTAGGGCTAGAGCTAGGGTTAGGGTTAGGGCTATGTCTAGGGCAAGGATTAGGTTTAGGGTTAGGGCTAGGTTTAGGGTTAGGGCTAGGGTTAGGACTAGGGTTTGGTATTCGGCTTAGGGCTAGGGCTAGGGTTGGGCTATGTTTGGAGTTAGGTTTAGGGCTAGGGTTTGGGTTAGGGTTAGGGTTAGGTTTAGGGCTAGAGCTAGGGTTAGGGTTAGGGTTAGGGTTAGGGTTAGGGCTAGAGCTAGTGTTAGGGCTATGGCTAGGGTTAGGTCTAGGGCTATCGTTTGGGTTCGGGCTTGGTTTAGGGTAAGGGCTAGGGCTAGGGCTAGGTTTAGGACTAGGGCTAGGGTTAGGGCTAGGGCTAGGGTTAGGTCTAGGGTTAGTTTTAGGGTTAGGGCTAGGGCTAGGGTTAGGGCTAGGGCCAGGGTTAGGGTTAGGGCTAGCGTTTTGGTTAGGGCTTGGTTTAGGGTTGGGGCTAGGGCTAGGGTTAGGGCTAGAGCTAGGGTTAGGGCTCGGGCTAGGGTTAGGGTTAGGGCTAGGGTTAGGGTTAGGGCTAGGGTTAGGGTTCGGGCTAGGGCTATGGTTAGGGCTAGGGCTATGGTTAGGGTTAGGTTTAGGGCTACGGTTAGGGTTAGGGTTAGGGCTAGAGCTAGGGTTAGGGCTAGGGCTAGGGTTAGGGTTAGGTCATGGGTTTGGGTTAGGACTAGGGCTAGGGTTAGGGCTCGGGTTAGGGTTAGGGCTAGGGCAAGGGTTAGGGCTACGGTTAGGGTTAGGTTGGCGGCTCGGTTTAGAGTTTGGGCTAGGACTAGCGTTCGGTATAGGTTTAGGTTTAGGGTTAGGGTTATGGCTGGGGCTAGGGTTAGGGCTAGGGTTAGTTTTAGGGTTAAGGCTAGGGCTAGGGTTAGGGCTAGGGCTAGGGTTTGGGTTAGGGTTAGGATTAGGGTAAGGGCTCGGGCTAGGGTTAGGGCTTGGGCTTGGGTTTGGGTTAGGGTTAGGGTTAGGGCTAGAGCTAGGTTTAGGGCTTGGGCTAGGTTTAGGGCTAGGGCTAGCGTTTGGGTTAGGGCTTGGTTTAGGGTTAGGGCTAGGGCTAGGGTTAGGGCTCAGGCTAGGGTTAGGGCTAGTGCTGGGGTTAGGGATAGGGCTAGGGTTAGGGTTCGGGCTAGGGCTATGGTTAGGGCTAGGGCTATGGTTAGGGCTAGGGCTGGGGTTAGGGTTAGGGTTAGGGTTCGGTTTAGGGCTAGGGTTAGGGTTAGGGTTGTGGCTCGGGTTATGGTTAGGGTTGTGGCTCGGGTTAGGGTTTGGGCTAGGAGTAGGTTTAGGGTTAGTGTTAGGGCTAGGGCTATGGTTAGGGATAGGGCTATGCTTAGGGTTAGGGCTTGGGATAGGTTTAGGGCTAGGGCTAGGGTTAGGGTTAGGGCTAGGGCTAGTGTTAGGGCTAAGGCTAGATTTAGGGTTAGGGTTAGGGGTAGGGCTAGGGTTAGGGCTAGGGCTAGGGTTTGGGTTAGGGTTAGGATTAGGGTAAGGGCTCGGGCTAGGGTTAGGGCTTGGGCTTGGGTTTGGGTTAGGGTTAGGGTTAGGGCTAGAGCTAGGTTTAGGGCTTGGGCTAGGTTTAGGGCTAGGGCTAGCGTTTGGGTTAGGGCTTGGTTTAGGGTTAGGGCTAGGGCTAGGGTTAGGGCTCAGGCGAGGGTTAGGGCTAGGGCTAGGGTTAGGGTTAGGGCTAGGGCTAGAGCTAGGGTTAGGGCTAGTTCTAGGGTTAGGGTTAGGGCTTGGTTTAGGGTTAGGGCGAGGGCTAGGTTTAGGGCTAGGGCTAGGGTTAGTGTTAGGTTTAGGTATTGGGTTAGTGTTATGGTTAGGTTTAGGGATAGGGTTATTGCGTGGGTTAGGTTTAGGGGTAGCGCTAGTGTTAGGGCTTGGGTTTGGGTTAGGGCTAGGGCTAGGCTTAGGGCTCGGGCTAGAGTTAGGGCTAGCTCTAGGGTTAGAGTTAGGGCTAGGGTTAGGGTTAGGTTTAGGGCTAGAGCTAGGCTTAGGGTTATGGCTAGGGTTAGGGCTAGGGCTATCGTTTGGGTTCGGCCTTGCTTTAGGGTTGGGGCTAGGGTTAGGGTTAGGGCTTGGGCTAGGGCTAGGGCTAGGGTTAGGGTTAGGGTTAGGGCTATGGCTAGGGTTAGGGCTAGGGCTAGGGCTAGGGTTAGGGTTAGGGATAGGGCTATGGTTAGGGCTAGGGCTATGGTTAGGGTTAGGGTTCGGGTTAGGGTTAGGGTTAGGGCTAGGGTTAGGGTTAGGGTTAGGGTTAGGGTTAGGGCTAGAGCTAGGGTTAGGGATAGGGCTAGGTTTAGGGCTAGGGTTAGGGTTACGGTTGCGTCTCGGGTTAGGGTTTGGGCTAGGACTAGGGTTAGGGTTAGGGTTAGGGTTAGGGTTAGGGTTAGGGTTAGGGTTAGGGCTAGGGTTAGGGCTCAGGCTCGGGTTGGGGTTAGGATTAGGGCTAGAGCTAGGGTTAGGGCTCGGTCTAGGGGTAGGGCTAGGGCTAGCGTTTGGGTTGGGGCTTGGTTTAGGGTTAGGGCTAGGGCTAGGGCTAGCGTTAGGGCTAGGGCTAGGGCTAGGGTTAGGGCTAGGGTTAGGGCTAGGTTTAGGGTTAGGGCAAGGGTTGGGGTTAGGGCTAGGGCTAAGGATAGGGCTCGGGCTAGGGTTTGGGTTAGGGTTAGGGCTAGAGCTAGGTTTAGGGCTAGGGCTAGGGTTGGGGTTACCGCTAGGGTTAGGGTTCGGGCTAGGGCTAGGGTTAGTGTTAGGGCGTGGGTTAGGCTTAGGGTTAGGTTTAGGAATAGGGTTACGGTTAGGGCTACGGCTATGGTTATGGCTTGGGTTAGGGTTAGGGTTAGGGCTAGGGCTAGCGTTAGGTTTAGAGCTAGGGCTATGCTTAGGACTAGGGCCAGGGTTAGGGTTAGGGCTTGGTTTATGATTAGGGCTAGGGCTAGGTTTAGGGATAGGGTTAGGGTTAGGGCTACGGCTATGGTTATGGCTTGGGTTAGGGTTAGGGTTAGGGCTAGGGCTAGCGTTAGGGTTAGGGCTAGGGCTAGGGTTGGGGTTAGGGCTCGGGTTAGGGTTAGGTCTAGGGCTATGGTTAGGGCTAGGGCTAGGGCTAGGGCAAGTGTTAGGTTTAGGGTTAGGGCTAGGGTTACGGTTAGGGCTAGGTTTAGGGTTAGGGCTAGGATTAGGGCTAGGGTTGGGGTTTCGGTTAGGGCTAGGGCTAGTTTTGGGCTAGGTTTATAGTTAGGTTTAGGGCGAGGGTTAGGGTTAGGGTTAGGGCTAGGGCTAGGGCTAGGGCTAGGGCTAGGATTAGGGTTAGGGTTAGGGTTAGGGTTAGGGTTAGGGCTAGAGCTAGGTTTAGGGCTAGGGCTAGGGTTAGGGTTAGGGCTAGGGCTAGCGCAAGGGTTAGGTTTAG